>NC_046662.1:97398439-97425105 GCF_010883055.1 Belonocnema kinseyi
TATATCTAGTCGGGAGTGGTGCTGACTGAAAACAGATGATTTGGAGCGATTCGCGCGCCATTTGTTGGTCATTCTAAGGACTTATTGAACTACCTTCGTACACTGCGGAAGGAATGGTTAGCATGTGTGAATAAGACCCTAGTTAGAAGAGACATAAGAAGTCATAGAAATACGAGAGTCTGCATGAAAAAATGCATGGACATAAAAGAAGCTAGAGAAGTATGCCAGGACAGGAAAGTATGGCGGCAGAGAGTTAATAAAAAGAGTGTCAGTAGAGTGAATGACGCCTGAAACAAAAGACCTTGGCCACTAATGGACCCAAGTGGGGAACCTTACATAACGATTTTGTGAGGATCTTCACTTGGGGTGATTGCTAGAGAGATTGATCAGCAAGCTGTGCCGGAGCAGTGTGGCGGAACGAACGTGTTATTTACATAAATAACACGAGAATTATGGATCAATCTGAAAATTCTCTATCCCTTCTCCACATTACTCATTTCCCCACCGAGTGATTCACGCCTATCTCGAAAGGGAAATGGCTTAATGGTGTAATAACAATATTTATTTCCCACACTATAATTGTATGTCCTGAAATACATGGAAGATCATAATTTCATAGTTTTAATAATTTACCATCCAAATTTTTCCTTTCAATTCAGTATTTTAAAATTAATCGATACTTTCCTTTCTTTAACTTATTTTATTATTATTACTTTACTAATGAACTATTAAAGTAAGTGAAATTTGATGTTTCATCACGCCATAAAATTGTATTCACAAAAATAACTTAGAGTGTTTTGTACACATTTTAGCAAACATTTCGAAAATAAGACAATATAGGAAATAGTTTTTCAACAGATATTTGCCCATAACTTTTTTAGAGAAACAATTTCGTACCTGCATGTTGCAAGGAGACAAAATTGGAATACCAAATTTTTGAAAATTCAAAGACTTATCTGCCTTATTTGTAGGAAAATAATAATACAAGTTAAATTAATGTAAATGAAAGAAGACTTTTATAGAAATAAAATGATTTTATCTTGAGCTCAATGTATGCAGAATTTAAAATAGCTTCCAAGTATTTAGGATTGATTGGACAAAAATAGTAATATTTAGCAAATTTTTAAAATCTTAAAATAAAGTCTTCTTTTATAATTATAAAAAGAGTTTAACTATTCTAATTATTGATAATGGGGGCTAATTTTGGTAATTTTACACATATGAAGATTGCAATATAGTTAAAAATCGATTTATCGACGTTGATTCCAGATAACAGTAAATAGTGCATAATATTTTGGCCTAATATTTTTTATAATACCCATATCACAAAAGCATTCCTTAATCTCTTAATTTTATATTTTTATACTCTCAACGATTAGACAGATGTAATTAAAAAAATTATATTTTTGACTGTTTTGAAATTTTCTTATGTTGAAAACCTCATTGTCATTATTTTATATTTTCCGTTGGCTTCGAAATTCTGCAGAATTTAGTTAGATAATGAAAAATCAGAGATTCTGACAAATTTCTGTAATAGGAGCCCCATGAATAGGATTTGTTTGATTTATTCAAATTTTTATCGTCACAGAAGAATCTTATGCTACAAAAACAATAAGAATTTAGCATTACATAGAAAACTGGCTTCTGCCGTCCTTTACATACATTTTTCGAAAAATTCGACGACTGTCTTTCTATAGAAATTCTGTATTTTTCACTTACCTATTGAAATAAAATGCATGGAAGTACAAGAAAAAAACGAAATACAGTTTTTTAAAAATCGCGTAACCCTAAAAAATTATAGTAATGCATCACAAATTGATTCAGTCTATTGCAATGAATTGGTATTCAGCGAATCGCTCTGTTTACTGTCTGAATATTTTATTTGGTTGTGTCGTGTCTTCCGCTGATCAAGCTTAGAGAAACGACCCTGTGCTGAAATTGCAGCAATCCACGGCAATAATCGAGGAAATGTGAAGCCAACAACAATGATACTCGATGTAATGTAATTATTTTGTATGTCTCGAAAATGTACGTACTTCATGCAACACCCACATCGTTGCTATTATCTCATTTGAAGTGAATTAATTCAGATATTATTGTAACGGTGCTATTATGAGTAACATTATGCTTTAATGTGTATTTCAGACAAAGCATTTCTTTCATGTGAAATCTAAATCTAAATGCTTGATAAGAATTAAATGCAAATTAGAATGATGGTAAAAGTACCTCAGAAATATTTACTTTTATTTTAATTCATGTAACTTAATTTTTACTGTCTTTATTTCACTAAATTTCGTATCATGATAATTTTATCATGAAACCTATTATTATAACGAATGGCTTTGTAATACAGATAAATTAGAAAGTTGATAAAGAGATTAAAAACATTCTAGACTATATAAATTGCTTGACGTACAATTTTATTCGAGCCTCATAAAACTAGTATTAAGTTATCAGAAGCGTTTAGGTATTTAAGTGCTTTTGAACGATTGATTTATGTATACATACAAATTAGTTTCAATAATTCTAACGGTGTACAACATTTCCATTAGGCGAATGGTATTTCAAAATCAATCCTACACTTGACAATGTCATTGGCAAAGTATAATTTGTGCTTGTCTGCAATTATACCTGAATAACGAAATATTATGGAATGTATTATTTTCAACACAGAAAAAACTAAGAGTAAAATTGGTTGCAGGAAATTTTTTAGGACGATAAAGTTTTTTTAACCAACTTCTCGTCTTTCAAAAAACATTTGTTTGTTGTGGAAAAACAAAGGGAAGTTTAACCGATATTTGTGTAAAGTTTATCCTGGGAAGTTAATTTTTGTTGGAGAGAATCTTTCGTCGAAAATCGATGTAAAGTTTAGCTGCTGTTTTTTTGTGAAATATTTCACGCACTAAAAGGAAAAGTTTTTTCTTATTTCTCGAGAAGACGCATTTTGGTCGCTCACACATACGAAGGGTCCGCGGTCTAAACCTGTTTACTGCTTATGGAATCTTATGGAATATCTGCGATTTTTTTCAAATAGGCACAGTTTACTCGAAGAATAGGCCAGAGAGACACACGTCAGTGTGTATGAAGGGAATTGTATGTGCTTGTCGAAAGTTTTTCGTTGCTACTTTGACGTAATCTTCGACGATATCGTCTACAGATCGCTGTAAAGACAAAGGTGAGCAACGCATCTGGATTACTAACACTCAGAAATTTTGTGCAATAAATTATCAAAAATTGTTGCAAGCACATCCATGTTCGGCTTGCGATTCCATATATTTTGACGTATAAAACTTGCCTGCAGCTTGAAAAACAACAAAGAACAATGCGAGTCAAGAGAAAGAAATAGAAAACCAGCGGTACACGCAGAAAAAAGAAATGTAATATTTACTGATCAAGAAATAACAACATTTTGGATGGCACAACTTCTTCACAGATCGCGTATACTTAAAAGTTTATTGGAGCAGGACCTTTTTGCCTTCCGTAACTGTTTCAGCCGACTTGTATGGATATGCAGTAAGTCCGAGAGCTTTCGTTGTGTGCCGCGATGGCGGCACACAACGAAATTATTTTACCGATCGCAACTCGTGTAATAGTGTAGTGGTTAAGACCATTGACTTGCAAGCTTAGGCTTATGCGTTCAAATCCCTCCCCCCTTTGCATGCGAAATTTTAATTGTATTATAAGCGTTGTCACTAACAAATATTTATTCATTATTTTTTAGCAATACTTTTTCACAATTTATAGTGCTGTCTCAACTATATTCTATACCGTTAACATAAGTTCGATCTCTTTATATTTTTCGTTAAAGTGACATGATAATTCGTAATTTCAGCATCGAGGAACTGTGCAGAATAGCGACTAGATCGGTCAAATCTACTGATCCGCAGGTCAGCACCACTTGAGAATTAGCACTGGTAACCATCAATGATAGTCATATTTAGTTGCCGGTAATTGTAGCGTTTACTGACCTGTCGTGCTGTCCACATACGTACTTGGAAGATCAGTAAATTGAACTTGGTTCTCAGTAAAAAAATAAGGTGTTTTTTCTGCGTGTAGAACACCACAGAAAACAGGCTTAGACCGCTGGACCCGTTGTAGATAAAATATGAATAGCTTTTGAATAGTCATATAATAGCGATATAACGTTCAATTTTGATTCAAATATTATAAAACTAAAGTTGATTCTTTTTTAGTAAATGAACAAAAAAAAATGTATGTAAAAGATACAGCAGAGTAGAATGGTCCAGTCGTTAAATATGTTATTGGGAGAGACTCGATCCCCGTCAGATATTTCGTGAGTACGTGAAAAAAAAAAATGTTGGGGGGGCTTCAATTACCACGTGCCTCTGTGGCGTGGGTTTTAAAAATCCTATAAGAATAGCATGAGAAAATGAGTTTTTGGAAATAAGGGTGAAATACCTACTTCATATTGACCTTTTATACATTGAATTATGTTCACTGTTTTTAATCTCTTCAAGGAATAAATTTCACCAAATAAAGTACCGAAAATTTAAATAAATTACTCGCATGATTCCAAATTTTATCAAACTACTTCGGGTTATATTGAATGAACCTAGACTACCTCTATTAAATTAGTATGAATTATTCTGGATTTAATGAGACTACGTAGGATCACACTCATGTGGATTATAATTGGATTGAAATTAAAGTTCCTAGGATTACACTAGATTATTTGGATTACTGTATTACTCCAGATTACTACTTTGGATAACTGAGCATTCCAGCTGATAACCAGATTGGCCCCCCCTTGTAAAAACTAAAATTTTCTTGAACACTCTTATCAAAAGCCACAAATAACGATGGTTAATTCATAATTGAAAAATGTCTTAAATTAAAAATATTTTTAACAACATTTATTAACTGCGCGGTAAAAAAGATTTTTATAAAGTTTATGGAACTAACTCAAGAGCAGCGGATGTTTATGTTTTGTTTGTTCTTTGTTAAAGTCGGTAATTGTAGGGGTCTTTGTGTTAGTGAAATAATAGAAGTTAATAGATCGTTTTGAGCACGCAGTTATTTTTTCATTTTTTAACAGATTTGAAGAGGTCTAGAAAATCTTTCCGGAAACAAATTAAGAGTCCGCCAATTGTAAATTTCATTTTCGATTAATAACTTTTTTATTCTTAGCTCATTTTCTGAACAATAATTTGAAAAAGCGGATTCGCCCCTTCGTTGTTATTCCAAGTTTTTTTAAATCGCCTATTCATAAAATTTATTAAACCGAAAAGTCATAAGTTCTGCCGCATATTATTATTCTCTGACTCTCACGCTTAGCCAAGATTTTTACACGAAATTCCAAGCGTTCGATAGCTCAGTTTGTTAGTCTTTAGAGCATGCGACGCGGCGTGGTGTAAATTAGATTGATGGGTAGGTAGTTTTTATAGGGTTCGAGTTCTCAGCGATTAATTCAGATTTCCTAAAGCGTTTAAGCATCTGATTATACGCATAGGTGATAATAAGTTTGTAGGTTTGTAATAAATTAAGTTTAATAATAATATCAAAAATAAACTTTTTTCTTTCTTAAATTGGTCTAATAAAAATTTCCGTCCGCTCCAATTAAATTTTCCGGAACTCTAATATAGAGTTCACAACCTGCGCGCCATTACATGTTATATCGCTTTGGTTTTTGAACACTATGATGTTTTATAGATCTAGTAAAAATAATCCGTCACATCATATAACCAGGCCTTTCTGACTTCCACAAAACTATCTTCCATTTCCGCTACTCTTGAATTAGTTCCGTAAACTTGATAAAACTTATTTTTTCCGTCTGTATCATTAATTTCGGATACCATGCAAACGGTTTAAGGATTCGATAATAAAAAATACTGCGGGAAACAACTGATCTGTTTAAGAAATCTTAAGAATTGAACATAAAATTTAATGTTTTTAAACGTTTAAGAAACTAATATAAAATCTAACAAAACAGTTATTGTACGGAAATTGAAATGATTGATATTACTAAGGATTGAGACTTGTTCGCACGTTAGAGGATTGATCGATATTGTTTTGAACTTGAAATTCAACTCAGAACCGAGGGAGCAAAACTCGAAAATCAATGATTAAAGAGCGAATGTGAAGAAGAGTTGTGATATATGGATATTATGATAATTTGTTACAGACGGTAGTAGGCAAATTCGGATACTTCCTTTTTGTGACGAAGATATTCGAAAAAACACAGGTTATAGAGTTGAAGGGAGTTGGAGGGAGTTGGAGGGATCAAGTTATAAATCTTACATTTGTAGAAACCAAATTTAGAGTTTTAGGATTGCAGCCTTGTGCGCTTTCTATTTTCATTTTCCAAACGGTTAAGGAATAAAATTCGCTTACTTTAAATCTAACATATAATAAAGTTACAACGAAACAGCGCATACGAGCTTCTGTATCTCACGCATCAATTTGACTAATATGAATTTGGCCTTAACTGTATAATGGCATGCAGTATTATCGAATTTTGAAGTTTTATTTTTGTAAATAAAATATAATACTGGGTTTAGATTCTGCATGGAAAAACATGTTTTTAAACATTTCAACGGTTCAAATTTATAACAACGTTGGTTTATTTATAATTTATATGATGACCCACCTTAATCTTATAATATATCGTATTTCCTGGAAAGAAATAATAAATAGTTTTAGAGATTTACGAATTATCATTAGAGACACCTAATTAATCAATTATTGAATTCTTACTCGTCCAAAAACGCTGAGTGCTCATAAATATTAATTATGGACTGAGGCGCTATGATAGAACATGGTAGGATGAATAATTAATATGCTTCATCAGTCGAGCCTGGATTAATCTGAACAAACAATTACTTCATAATCGTCCGAGCCCTTCGATTCAATTTGAGCTTGATTTCTATATCAGTCTGTCATTTTTTATTAAAATTGTTCTGACAAATTTATTCAATCTAAATACAATTTTCGCTCTTGTATTGAATTATTAATACAAATTTGGTATAAAATATTTAAAAATAATGCTTAGACAAAAAGTATGAATAAGAAGAAAGTTGATTTAATACCAATTTTTTTCGCTTTTCGTTTCTTTTGAAAAATTTGGGAATTCAATTTAAAAAAAAGTAAGTACAATGCTAGTATATGTTCAGTACTATAGTTCAATCTTATTTATCATAATATAATTATCTTAATTGAATATAAAATTATAGTTAAATGTGGATATTCAAATATTAAAAAAGAAGTATAATTCTAGTCACAATAAAGCTCTTTTTGTATATACTAAAATCTAAAGTACTTTTTACCTGTCCCCTTTAATGTTTCACAGAAAGCTCTATTAGTTGATCCATTAGAGTTCCAAATATGAAAACGCATTAGAGATGCAAAAATTTATTGCACCGGTGATTGACGAGATCATAATGATTTCTGCTTTTTAGTACACTCACATTTAAGTGGTAACTTTATTATTGCTTCGAAATCTGTTTCTAACATGAAGTATTTGTCTCTACAAGAAAAAGAGTAAAAGTAAATTTATGGTCTCAATAAAAAAGAATTCACAATTAATACTTATTAACGTAAAGCTAAAATTACGGAGAAATAAAGGATTATCTTTACAATAAAGAAAAACGAAGATATAATTATAAAGGATTAAGTTTTTCAAAAGAAGTGGATAGATAAATAAAGGAAATGAAAAGAATGAACCGAAAACAATGATCATTTTTCTTCCTCAAGGCCACCCGAATCTGTCTTCCAAATTTTAATTGTAGTGTTCAATAGGGCGACAGAGGAAAAATGCTGATTTTTGAAATAGCCTTTCAAAAATTCAATATTTAAACCGAGAAAAAACAAAATTAAGAGTTGGTATATTGAATTAATAACAAATTTAGAAATCGGTTGATGTCTTCTGTTCGATTTTTGGATTTTAAAATGTTGATAATTAAAAAAAAATTTCTATGAGTCAAAATATTATGACGTATTTATCAAAGTAATGTTCTTTGTGGCGAAATAACTAAAAAAGCACAGTCCAACTCCGATAACTTTCCAACTTCGGGGCTGTAGGGGCGGAATATTCTAGGAATTGCGGACTTATCGGATGCCCCCCATAGTAGCACGATATTAAGCGCGCGCATGCGCAAATAATGGGCGCAAATCATAAGCAAAATAGCACACGTAGTGTACACTTATCAAGTGGTAAGTTATCACAGTTGTACTATATAGAAAAAACAACTTTTTGTGCAAGATACAATGATGTGAGCATTTGAAAAAACATATTATTTTTAAAATTTAGTTTATTGTAAATTTGATAAAAAAAATTGTACATAATAGGAATTTTTTCAATTTGCATCAGACGAAAATTACACTATTATGCCATTATAAGGGGAAAACATTTCGTCATGCTTACGGCGTTAAAATCGTTTTAGAAACGAAGTCATTAAAAAAAACATGTCTTTTTACATTTTCAAAAAGTTGTAACCTGCACAACCTTTATATAGTATATTTTGCTACAAGTGCCGAAAGTAAACAATTGCACTCCAGTGTGAAGTTTGCTATTCACTGCCAGAGGCGAATCGAAGGTGAGTTGTAGGCGAGCTGTAAACGAGCCGAAGACGAGCCGGAGAGGACCCGAAGATGTTTCGGTGGCAAGGACTGTAAACTTCACAAGAGTTGCAATTGTCCACTTTGAGCACCTGTTCCACTCGATATTTTTTTAACACATGCAGGAAATATTGGATTTGACAAAGAATAAAAATAAAATTTTCGGATGTTTATGGTATTTTGTGAAAAATTATAGTAAATTTACCAAAATTACAGAAAATTTCCGCTGAATTTGTAAATTAGCGAAAATTTCCAGAAATTTAAGGTATTCAAAACTTTTTAAAATAAAACGAAAAATTTCTAAATTTTTTGTAAACTTTCAGCAATTTATCGGTAATTTAACCGTCATTTCTGGTTATCGTATATACTTATCACTTTGACCACTTCAAGCGTCAAATAAAAATAAAGCGATGTTTATTTCAGGCAGTCATGGAAAGTAATTCTAAATAGAAAACCGCAAGCGCAACATTTATAAAAAGTAATAGAGCTTGAACTGTTCAAGTGCAGCAGTTAGAAAAAGTCTGTATGCAACTGCTTTTTATCCCGGTTTTGGGTTTGTTCACTTCCCGGACGCAAAACATAACAAAAATGTGTACATTGCAGGAAACACGAAGTATTAACCCTTAGTGACCACATTTCTGTGGAGTAACATGCTGACCACCCTTGGGTCCATAGGACCCAGGCAACAAAAATTGCTATAAGAAAAAAACTATTTGAATATTTTTACTTGAAAATTACTTTAGAACTTCTCAAGAAGTAACTTTAAAACATCATGTAGGTCGTATTGCCAAAAATTACATTTTTTACATTTTTTTTACATTTAAAAAAATGTTGAAGTCCAAAAAGTAGAAAAAGACTATTTTCATTAAAAAATTTATAACTTTTTTAATTTTCGATATTAAGGGCTAAAAATTTAGTTACGTCTTCTTCAGATGTACCTCTTTGAAGAAAAAAATAGTAGTTCAGTTTATTATATAAAAAGTATATTTATTTTGAGGAATGAATGACAGAAAAAAGGGAAAAAATAAATCATGCGTATTTGTCAAAATACTCTATTGTATTACTTGTCATAAAAAGTAATTTTACAAAATATTGATGAATTCTTGAAATTAAACATAGTAGGCATGAAACTAAGACAAAATAAAGTGATCTTCCCTTAAGTTTATGTTACTGCAATCATTACACATGCAGACGCTCTGCTCTTGGCAAACAGCACGGCGACAAGAGGCACATCTAGTATTTGTTTTTTCGATCTTTTGTTGCATTGCAAATAGAACGCTATATATCTTTTAAAAAATTGTTGACATTGACAAATATACTATCTAGACTTTATTATTTCATCTGAAGTCAATATACGCTAAAATAAAAATTGACTCCAAAAATCACTTTCGAACGTACTGACCACACTTGAGTCCAAAGGATCCAACTCAATTTTTAAAAAGCTGCTCAAAATAAACTAATAGTCCCAGTGTCATGCTAAACGTCCTAAAGCGTAGTTAAACTCTTCAGCTATCGGCAAATGTTGCAATAGTCCTGCTCCCTTTGCATTAAGGTACTTGGAATTTTATTACAAAAGACCTCTGGGTCCCGAAGAGCCATGTGTGATCACTAAGGGTTAAAAAAGTTAAATTAAGAGCTTATATGAAATAAATAAAAGTGATGTATTCAACTATGAGGTGAGATTTTAGTAAAAATTAATTCATAAGCCAAATGAATGTTTTTTATATTATCTTGAGTGTTGAAATTTTTTCCACTGTTGGCAGGTTCGCCCTATAGTGAAAAGTTGATTCCACCCCGCAAAGCAGAATAGAAAGATATATTCATAGGTACCTGTAAAATATATCTGATACAAACGTAACTAGGAAATACATATGGAAATTTAGATGATTTTATCCATTGTACGAAGGTATCCACTGCAGGATGATTTCCCCTATATGTAGCATTTTGCAAGAAAAAAACTCACTCTGTCAATTTTGCAGTTTAGGATATATGCACGGCTTTTTGAATAAGGGTCAAAAGTTTCAACTTATAGTTTCAATGTGAAATCGCACTTAAAACACAATGAAGCTTCCCGTAAGTGATTGGAAGTGGATAAATCTGATGTTTAAACAAAAAATTTAACACGGGTGCTGATGGTATTTTCGAACTTTGGATGTTTTTCTCTCGTAAAGCAGGTTTCAGATGTACACACTTTAAAAATGCCCCGGCGACTCGTTATTTAAACTAGAGACTTGTCTTTTTTCTAAAATTTCGTCAGTTTGCCCGAATATATATTACTATACGTAGATTCATAATTCAAGTACAGACATGGGACTGAAATGAGTGTATAATTTGGTGGTTTTGTCTTTCAGGCAACGACATGAATTACAAGGGAAGCGGTAAGGTCCATTTCGGAGTGGACGATGTGTCCCTATATGGGACACCGAAGGAAGAGCTTGGTCCGGGACTTCCGGGCCAGGAAGTCAAGACAAGCTTCATTAAAAATCAGCTGCAAGCACTCTTCCAGCCGACGGACAATAAGCTTGCCATGAAGCTCTTTGGCAGTAAGAAGGCTCTCATGAAAGAAAGGATAAGGCAAAAGGCTGCAGGTCACTGGGTTATACATCCTTGCTCCAGTTTTAGGTGAGTCGTTTATTTGCATACTGTTATTTTTCAGAAACAATTTCATATTTGCTTATTTCGTTTGTTGACCAACACAATACTACAATATTGGAATTGTGAACTTTATCAATATTTTGTTTTTTACTTCAAACTGAACGTGAAATTCGTACATATTTTTATTCATACTGTATGATAAAAATATAAAATAAATTATCAAAACCAGTAATCCGCGTTTTCAACAATAGTAGTTTTATCTGTAGGAAAATAACTGAAAGTCTTAATTTGTCATAGTTTAAGGTACACTGTTAAAAATTCATGTTGTGATTTCACAATAAATGTAATGGAAGTTTATTACCAAAACGTAATGTAATTTTACAATACATGAAATTGTACCGTCATAATACAGTATTGTGAAATTACAACAAATTTCTTGTAATTTCACAACATCCAAAAAAATTTGCATCACAATACACGTATTGTGAAATTACAATAAATGTGTTGTAAAATTACATTACATGCATTGTTAAATTACATTACGTTTTGGTAATAAACTTTCATTACATTGATTGTGAAATCACAACAGAAATTTTTAACAGTGTTGATATAATATTTTCGTAAAGTTGGAAACGTATACAATATCCAACAATATACCAACTTCTGTCTTTTCTTTCAGATGAAAAACATTTTTCCCTAAATTTTAATTTTTTATTATGTTTCTTAAGGAAGTCTATTTTGCGCGAAAACCTTATATTTAATATAAACATATATAAACTTACCTTTTGTCTCACTTTTGAATACATCATTTTACTCCGATATTGCACAAACTACAAAACATACTTTCAACTGATAAATTTAATGTGGCGCTGCTTCGCAGAAGCGGGTACGCGATGCTTTCAATTCACAATACGTGTATTGTAATTTCACTTCACAATACCAAAATTGTAATATCACATTACATTTTGTATTGTGATGTATTGTAAAATCACAAACATTTTTAACAGTTAACGCATTCAAAGAATATTCAAATCATTCAAATTTTGGTATTATCAGAGTAAATTCATAACAAAAGTGTGAAAGTATCTAACCTATTAGACCTCACTGCTCTTTTATACTTTCAGGGCTCTTCTTCATAAACAAAGTTACAAAAAATTATTAAATTTTCACAGAACCTCTGTATTGTGTCCTCTTATGTTTCTCATGTTAAAAAAATCTTAGAATTTTAGCAGCTACGGTAAACTATGTGGCATTTTCTATACCTTTGAATATGGCTTGCGTGCATGAGGTACTAATTTTAATTATCTTCGAAAGAGTTCAACCTCTTCCTAATTGCACATACCATTAGATAGCACTATAATAAATTTATGTTACCAATTTAAAAACATTCATAAGAAAATAACTTCATTTTGATAGTCCCATAATTATTTAGTTTAATGATAGATTGTCATATATATACAATTTTTTATAAAATATGTCCATCGCAGAAGCCGTACGTTGCTGACAATTTTGATTGAACTAAATTACTCTAAATGATTATACATTTTTTAATATTAATAAATACTATAAATTTTCATTGAAAATTTTTATGTTCAATAAATTTTATGAACAAATATTCATTCTCAGAATTTCTACATTAAAGTAATTGTAAAACATCAAACTTTCATTGCATTTTATATCAGGCTCAAATTTCAAGATAAAAAGAAGTAAAATATTATTGATTATTATTTCTAATAATAGATTATACCAAAAACGGGCCATTGCGACCATTTTTCGCATTAAAAAGTTTTTTTTAGAAATTCTGTTAAGAATTTCCATCACCGTAACATTAAGAAAATATATTATTAAATCGAATATTTTTACTGAAACAGTTTGCAGTTCCTGTAAATAACCTTTCAAAGATTTAAGTAACAAAATTATACAACGTACAATCAATAAGATATCTTTTGAACCGGAATTAAAATACAAACTCTATTATTGTTTTCGAAAATACTTTATTAAAATAATAACTGATAACTGTTAATTAATTGTATCAACCAAATGCTATTTTTTACAAGACGATGTTTTAAATGTGTATGGATAATCATTATTTATCAATAATGCTTCTTAAAGATTTAATCATTTTCAGTTGACTGAAAATGAATCTAAATTTTTGTTTCGTATTTTCATTACCAGGAAAATTATCCCTAAATGTAAGGAAGAATGAGTAATCGTGAATTACAATTTGATAAAAGAATACTAAATTCATAAATTCATACTCTAGTGCAACAGAATTTGAAAAGTCTAAACTGGAATTATTATAAGATGAGACAATATCACATTGTGAGAAAACTTTGGCTAAGTTTAATTGGACCAAAGCGCGAAAAAAGAATCTAAATTAATGAATGAGAAATCCCGCCTTTGCAGAATTCATAACTTTCTTGGCAGTAACTTTGGATC
The DNA here is from genome assembly GCF_010883055.1 of Belonocnema kinseyi. NCBI lineage: Eukaryota > Metazoa > Arthropoda > Insecta > Hymenoptera > Cynipidae > Belonocnema > Belonocnema kinseyi. Next base: position 97,412,048 of record NC_046662.1, read on the forward strand.
GCTTCGCGTAAAAAAAGTCGAGGTTATAACAATGTATAAAATTTAAAAGAATTTTAACTTTAGGAAAATCGACCTGAAATTACTTAGGGATTCTTTTCTAATTTTACTGGAATTAAAAAGAAATTGTTTTATAAATATGAAAGCCTATACTTATACTTTGTATAACTTAATTCATATAAAGTTGTTAGTATTGTTGTATTTGAAATACCAAGGAAATTTTCGTACATGAAAAATACTTTCGTTACATTGTCAGAATAAATCTAAGAAACATTTATTTAGCTATATTTTTTCATTCTCGTGTCTATTTTCTAAATGCCCATACTTTTTGTAAGAAAAACAATTTTTAGCAGTTACCAATTGAGGAATTCAAAAAATAAAATTATAAAAGAGAAAAAATGGTTCAAAATCGTTTATTTCCCATGGACGATTTTAATGAAACACGCACCCCCCCCCCCCCCCCCCCCCCCCCCCTCCACAACTTTCACCAAAAATGACACCGACTCCCAGTAGAACAACGGTAAGGCACACCTATGGCCACCTATCAAGCCCAACAGATGGGTAGTAGAGTCGCATGACAGACCGGCGAAACCCTTTTGCGTCTTAGGCACTCGAAGCGACCCAAGGATGACCACCTATCTCATGGTTGTGAGACGTGGTTATGGCTGAAATTTTACCGCGATTTCGCTGGAAGCGGGTGCAATTATTCAGATTAGCACCCGCTCCCGGCGAAATCTTGCGGTTGTCCTTATGACAAATTTTTAATTACATATATATATATATAATATGTAGATTCTAGGTTTTTCCCAGTTTAAACTACTTAGGCTTAAACTTCGACATCGTTGAAAGCGTCAAAAGCCATTGTGATTCAGACATATGTACATTACGTATCTTCCCAAATAAAATGCTTGATCGAAGGCGACAAGATTACATCGAAACCAATCAGGACATTGCTAATTTTACTGTACTCTTTTCTCTTTGTGCAATTGGCCGCATGAGCAACTTTAGAGATTACGAATGCGCATTTTGTTTCTTTTCTGTTTCTAAGATAAACAAATTATTTTTCAGTTTTTTAACATCCTTAAAGAAATAATATTAAATCAATAGGGTAACAGTATTAAAACACGAACCAGGTAAATCAAGAAAAGAGAACATCGGACAAAAATAACTTCTTTTTACGGTGGACAGAACTCAAATTGAAAATAAAGTGTCGACGCAATGTTAGCAATATCCTAAATAAGGTGCAAGTAAATGATTTAAAACTTACTAGATTTTTATTTTTCGTATTTTAATGAATATTTCCTAAAATAGAAAATATCTATGAAAATCAACTGAAATAAAATTTAGTTTAATAATGAATATGAAGAAGCTCCCTGACCTTCAAAGTGTAGAGAAATTGGATTTTATCTCAAAATGGCAGAAAATAATTTTTAACCATTAAAAATCTAATTTTTTCGAAAACGACGCAACAATAAAAAAAAATTCATAGTTCAAACTTGTGTCACTTTCTAAAATCTATTAATAACACCCATATCCTTACCGTATATTTATCTTGTGTATTTTATGAAATTTTTTTAAAAAATATGAAAAACCGATAAAAATCGATTAAAGTGGCACTTAATTTTAACGAACTTTAACATTTTATTTTCAAAAGACTTTGTTTCTAGTTCAGAAACAATGTCAATATAAATGATATTTTAGCCTGTTTTTATTGACTTTTTTTATTATTTTTTTAATTGGTAGAAGCATATTAAATAAACTTCTAGCAAGGAATATTTTAAGAAGTCGAACAATGTTGAATTATGAACTACTTTTCATATTTTGTGCCGTTTTCGAAAAAAATGAGATTTTTAACCAACAAAAATGATGTTTCTTGAATTGCAAAAATTAAAAACGAATTTTTATATACTTTAAAGATGATAATATAGATAATTACATTTATTTTATTAATAATCCTAATATTATCATGGAAGATATTCTTTACATTGTTACTGAACTGAAAACAAACATAAAACAAATCAAATGTTGAAGTTCCGTAAAATATATACTAATTTATTCTATTTATATCGATTTATTTAATTTTGTCGAAAAATGTATCAAAACACATAAAATAAGCAACTAGCAAGGTTATAATTCTGCAGATTTTACAGCGCATTCGTTTATCCTGCACTGGTGTAGAGTAAGAGCACTCCGATCGCTCCGTCTTACTTCTTCTTGCTTCTTCCTTCTCACTCCGACCCGCGTCGGTGCAGATCGGAGTGCACCAGTGCGGGATAACCGAATACGCTATTAGAAGGGGGAATAATTTTCAACTACGAATTGTTATTTTTATTTTTCCTCCTTTTGAGATAAACAGGATTTTCAATCGTTAAAAATAAAAACAAATAATTTTTCTCGAAAAACGCGCAGGACGATTTCTTGTATTTCTTGGCTTAAAGAAGCTGGGGGGGGGGGGTCTGAAAACATATACAAACGAAAAACTGGATGTGCAAGCATTTTTGGGTTACACATAAACGAGGATAGCCTTGAAAATTCTTCTTATAATGTTTTAAAACTTAAAAAAGGTTGATCTTTTCATCGAAAAAATGGGAGGGGGCACCAGTTTTAAGAATATATTGAATCTGATGTAACTAATTCCAGGTTCCAGTTTACTCTCAGGAACAAAATACAGGGAAAAATAGATTATACCGTTCATTATCCTGAATACCCGCTACTACAGTAGAACTTTTTTATTTTAAATCATAATGGGATCCCAATGGAACTGTTTTTACTGGTGGAGTTCGAGGGATCAATTTTCACTTTTGTCCTGAATATTTGTAATTCGAAATTTGTTCATTTTAAAAGAAATCCACTTTTTATTTTTTTTTAAATACTGCTAGTTTCAAATATTATTTTGGAGGGCCCGCACAAAATATCATCCGATTATAAAAATTTTTCGTCTAGAGTGGTGATAGGGATACATGGATAATTCTTAAAGGAATTTAATGGACACATTTTAAACGTTCGATGGTGCAAATTGAAGAATTTTAATCGCTGACATTCACTTGATGTAAATAAGTTTATCTAAAATAAATTATAAATGATTATTATTTATATGAATTATTATTACATTCTGCTGGATGTTATTTAGTTTTTTTGCCTGATAAAGTTGGAGGGAATTGAACTCTGGATGAGAAAGACAAGGAGAATTAAAAAGTTGGTAAAGTGATTCGGGAGAGGGTGAATCAGGCGGGATAAACTGTCGGTATCAAATGACCGGAATTACCTAGTAGCGCGCGCCGCTCCATAACGCGCGAAACACTATACAGCCGCTCTTTGACGTCCCAATTGGCTAAAATTGCTAGCTACTTCCGGCCAGAATCTTGGACAATTATCAGTAACACAGAGAACGACACTGAACTGCCTCATTTGCCGTCACCTTACGCCTAAAGTATGCAATAAGCCTGAGGCGTATTTCAACAGAACAATCTTTTTTACTTTAATTTTATTATGTAATGTAATCATAGATTAGGAATCAATAGTGGTGCGTTTAAGATTACAAAAGTATTGATGCAGTTAAACAATTTTTAAGTGTTTCGAAATTTTTCCTAGTTTTTCTTTTTTGAATAAAATTAAATATAATATTTGAGTAAATTGTATACTGCTCACCTACTTGGAAGTATTTAAGGTATATCTTTTGATTTCAAAAGTTCATGAATTTATTGTTAAGTTTTCTTGCTTGAACTAGAAAAATTTATTTCGTGCAACGAGAAATAATCAAGCAAATAATTTGAAGTTTTATTAATAAATCAAAGTTAAAATATGAAGCAGTGAGCATTAAATATATTTATTTAATTTTGGTTGCAATTCAATTAAATGGGGAAAAGCAGTTTATAATAAACTTAAAATGACATCAACGCATTTTTTCAAAATAACATTTTTACCGATTCATGTGAAAGGATTATATAATTTTGAACCTTTCTTGTGATAGATTGTTCGTGTTTTAATGCTTGAAACAATTGATTTACACCTTTAGCATGCTATTACTTAGTTTAGCTTAATTTCAAGGTTTTCAAATAATGTTAACCTCATACAAAAACGTACATAATTTATTGTGTCAGAGGAGTTTAATGCTTTTATTAATTTCTTATACTCATGTATCAAAATGAATGAACGGTTTTATAGTTCTTCTATTTTTCAAATTTACTAATGAATTTTATCTGTATTTGTAATTTAGTTTATCATATTTCAAAATGCATTGAAACAGTTTATTTTATTTATAATATTTATAAGCATGCAATTACTTAAACGAATAGGTACCAGAATCAAATTCTTATTTTATTTATTTTTTTCTCAATTTTAATTTGTTTATCATCATATTTGTTGTTGTTAAATAATCGCAATGTAATAATTATCCTAATGTTCTTATTTTTTTGATATTTTAACACTATAGTTAATAATATACAATTATTTTAAATAAAAAATCAATCAGTTGAATATATTTGCGTTTATTTATTAAGATTATGTGTTTAGAATTTTCCGTTTTTTTACTAACTTCACTAATTGTAAATAACATACGAATTAATTGCTTCTCAGGTGATAAGTACATGTTTTATTTAATAATTTGTTTATGAACTCACCGCTAGAATATGCTTCTTCTAATAATAAATCCATGTTACCCTATAACAATTAATTTTTTATGCTTTTTTCCGATATTAATAATCTCTTATTTTCGGCAATTAAAGACACTTTGAGTGTAAACTCTTGGACATCAAAAAACTGATTATAACACTGAAACTATACTTGTAAACGCAAAAATCTTTCTTTTTTAATTCTGGTAATAATTTTAATAACATATTATGTTTAAAATAATTTGATCGTAGGCAAATTCGACGTCAAATTTTATAATCTTTTATATTATTCTACTTGTAAAGTCATAGACTCAGTTAGTGAACAGATATTTATTTTTGAATCTTTCAAGTTTGACTTCACTTAGCTTGAATGTTTTCTTGAGGTTGTCTTGTATTGGGACAAACTTAAACTTTCAAGAGTCACTAATTACAAAATAATAAGCTTTTATTATTTAATCGCATAGAATTCAGATTATTTGACACTTCAATTTTTTATAACTACTTGAGAAATATAGAAATTATCTTCAAATTGGCAATTATTGGCATTTTTAACAAAAAACACGAAAAAATTTAAGACAACAAATTTTTGCTGCTGGCTTTCGTATCGAAAAATTTGTTTAATGTAACAGCCTTGGTCCACAAAAGTGCTCAAGCGTGTTGAACTTTCGAAAAATGGAAAACAAAAACATTGAAATTCAAGATAGATGTCTCAAAATGGCGAATGTAACACAAGTAAATTGCTATTTCTACCCTCAAGTAACAGCAATGAATTTGACTATTACCCAAACAACCTATATATTTTTTTCATAGTTTTTCGTGTCACTTATTACAAATCTGGCCGCGAAATTGCAAAATTAATTTGTTTAAACTATTTGTTTAAACAAATTATTCCGAAGAATTAGATTGTTTACAAGATGTATATGCTTTTCATGGTTCTTGGGTCCGCTGAGTACGAATCTGGCATCAAATTTGCAAAATTAATGTGTTTAAACAATTTTTTAAACAATTTTTTAACAAATTTTTGCAAGTTTTTGCAAGATGCATATGCTTTCGTTGGTTGTTGTGTCCGCTGAGTACGAATCTGGAGTCAGATTCGCAAAATAAATGTGCTACAACAATTTTTAAACAATTTTTTAATAAATTGTTGCAATATTACCTTCTATCAGACGCCATACTTGACGTTTACCAAATGTCACCGTGTCACCATAATGAACTCTTAGCATTGGATGTGTCAGATTTGTGAAATTCATTTGTTTTCTGCGCAATTCATTTGCGCAGTGAACACTAGTAGTAAACTGTTCTTTGGATAGGTCATTGCCTATCCTTCGACCTGCACGCGGTGACAGTTGGTAAACGTCAAACACGGCGGCTGACAGAAGGGAATATTGCAACAATTCGTTAAAAAAAATGGTTTTAGCATATTGATTTTGCGAATTTGACGTCAGATACGTACTCAGCGCACACAAAAACCTACGAAAGCATATGCATCTTGCAAAAACATCAAATTGCAACAGTTTCTTTAAAAATTGTTTAAACACATTGGTTTTGCAAATTTGACGTCAGATTCGTACTCAGCGGACCCAAAAACCATGAAAAGCATGCATCTTGTGAACAATCTAATTCTTCGGAATTATTTGTTTAAACAAATAGTTGAAACAAATTGATTTTGCAATTTTGCGGCCAGATTTGTAATAAGTGACCCGAAAAACTATGAAAAAAATATATGGGTTCTTTGGGTAATAGTCAAATTCATTGATGTCACTTGAGGGTAGAAATAACAGTTTTTTTTAATTTCGCCATTTTGAGACATCCATCTTGAATTTAAAAGTTGTTGTTTTCCATTTTTCGAAAGTTCAACATGCCTGTGAGCTTTTGTGCACGAATTTTGTTGCATTAAAAAAATATTTTAAACATATTCGACATGTTTTACTACCACAACTGCATCAGAAAATAACTGAGCTAGGAACCTAATCATAATAATAATATCATAATGCGATTATATTATATTACTTATGAGAGAAAACTCCCATTTCTTTATACGTTTGAAGTATAGAGGGGAGGCTATTCTACAGTAAATAATGAATCAACAGTGGATAAGCATTCATTTAAAATACTAATGTATGTGAAATAATTCAATTAACTTATTTAATTAAAAATGAAGACACTATACAAGCTAACACTGAATAGTTAGATTAAAAATAGAAAGAATTATTTTACAAGGAATCTGTATTATCGTCAGAGAATAACAGAAATTCGTAACGTCTTTTTAGAATAGATGGAGCTATGAATTAAAAATTCTATATATTAATTTTTTTGTTGGAAAAAAGATCTTCTCCTTCGCTCAGCTGGGAAACAATATATATTTGTTCTTTTAATTAATGATTATCCAATAAAGATTCATTATTCACTGTAGGCTGGTCGCCTCTAAATACTTAAAACGTATAAAGAAGTGGATTTTTTCCCTCATAAGTAACATAATAGAATCACATTATGATATTATTGTTATTATTAGGTCACTCCCTCAGTTACCCAATTTACCACAAACTCTATCTGGTAATAGTTACGATGATGTAAATATGATCCAAATGTAGTAATTGATCCACGTGTCAGAATTGTTCGCATGGTTCCTCTGGTCCACTCTATTGCAAGTGAAGACATTCTGGAACAACGGGGTCCCTAGGGATCCCACACCTTCCACTTTCGTGCTTTACATCAATTCAATTATGACAATATGACCACCAACACAATATAACGTTCCTAGAATAGCCGATGAATTTGTTCCAGTGACAACCAGTGAAGACCGCAACATCAAATAGAATTCGTTGTTATAAAATTGTACAATCCTTGTATCATTTAGAAACGATCTAATTTGACAGTTTCAATTATAAGTGTTTTGGTAAAAGACGGTAAATAACAGAGTTTTTTTGTTGGCAATTCTTTTACATTTTATAATCAGTACAAGATATTGAGTTAGAAATAATAAAGAAAGGATAGGATTTTTTATTACCATGAGAAACTTTCAAGTTTAAAAGCGGATTTTAGAAATTCTTTCAATTTTAAATTCTTAGATTTAAAATATTGCAAAATCTAAATACTTATTTTAAGTCTGCTCAAAATTTGTTAAAGAATGTTTAGTTTCTCTTTTTCCTTATATATAAAAAATGAGTAGTTATTGAGCTAGTTAGTACATTTAAATAATTATTAGGAGCATTAGAACAAACGTATTTAAAAATTAATTTTTGTATGTATTATACTCTTACAGCTATTTTTTGTGTTACCAATATTGTTATCTTATTATATAGTTATTACGCAATGTAATAATAAGTATTTCAATGACAAATCTAAAGAATTACCGTCATATCCCTTATGTCGATTTGCCTTTGGAACATTCAGCTCGAGTAACGTTAGGCTTTAGCGATTTAACGCTACCACGCTATTAACTTAATACTGCCTAACTATTGCTAATCATGAACGTCCGTATTTCGAATGATGAGAGTTTGACGTGAATTTTTTCTTGCACAAAATATAGGCCTTAACTAAATAATAAAAGCGTCTATGAAATTTTATAGAACATTACACCGAATCCTCGAAATGTTGACTCATAGTGATATTTGTCGAAGAATCTTGAACATTTAAAATTAATTTTTTATTAGTTGAATGGGAAATTCGCAATTTATATATTTTGCAAAGCTATATAGAAAAAACATTTCTGTGTTGAAATGTTGTCAAAGGCTTATACTGTCCAACATGTCGAAGGCATTTTTGGTTAGAGTCGATTTTTTTTTATTTGATCATTCTACACGGGGCTGTCCCGGTATATATCATCAGTCACGGACGCATTTTTACAATACAATCAAGTGATCTGATGAGAGCAGTCTGCCCAGACATTTTGGACAAAGCCTGGTTTTTATCCCATCATTGACGGACTGGGTTGCAGTCAAGTACACGATGGGGGGACCTACACCTTAAGGTGGGTTCCGAACCACCAGAACCTCGTTAAATGTACATTGAAAAATTTCCAGAGGTACCGGCTCAGGGATCGAACTCCGGACCTCTGAGGTGAAGTCCAAGTGTCTAACCAACTGAGCCACCGAGGCTCTTTACTATAAAAAAATTAATTGTTTTAAACAACTAATTTTTGTCACATGCTTAAGATGGTTACTGCCCAAAATGTCGAAGGCATTTTTGGCTAGAGTTGGATTTTATTTTTGATTATTGAAGACGGGGCTGTCCCGGTATATATCATCAGTCATGGACGCATTTTTATAATGCAATCAAGTGATCTGATAAGAGCAGTGTGTTCCGACATATTAGACAATGTCTGGGTTTTACCCCATTGTTGACGGACTGGGTTGCAAGTCAAGTAAACGATTGGGGGACCTACAGCTTAAGGTGGGTTCTGAATCGCCAGAACCTCGGTAAAGGTACGTAGAAAAATTTCCAGAGGTACCGGCCAGGGATCTAACCCCGGACCTCTGAGGTGAAGTCCGAGCGTCTAACCAACTAAGCCAATCAACGTAATCTCTTTGCTCAACAAATAGAATTAATAAGCTCAAACAAACGCCTTCTGAATCACTTTATTTTGCGTTAGAAGATGTATAGTAATATAAGGTAGAAACTGAAAATAATCGAAAGGTATTCTTATTTATATCACACTTATATTTAAGTACACAAATTGAGAATTAATTCGCTTACTAGTTTATTTTCGACCAGCATGTAAATTTAGTCACAAAACGTGCTACTAATTATTGTTCATCGAAGTACGCATTTCGCATACAACGAACCATGAAATTCAAACGCTACCATGCAAACCTACCGATTTGTTATGTTTGCGAGGTACTAACGATGCATTTCAATTGATTAATGTAACGACTGCCTTTCTGTCATCCGATAATGTCATTCGTGACTATACTAAATCATGAGAATGAAATATCAAATCAATAAATACACTGTGAAATTAGTATTTATTTATAATTCAATAAAATTCCAGTAGGTTTTCACTGATTTCTCAGCAGAAATTAATTTCACATATAATAATAGTTTAAAGTTTAACTAAAGAATTTACTAAAAAGAATATTTAATGCACTGGGGCTCCGATAGAAGAGGGACCCATTTGACAGTTCCTAGAGCTGCTGGTCTATGCATTTTCTCAGTGCGCATTCAGTGTCAACAATGCGTCGGCACTAGTAGCGGAGCGATAAAAGCGGGCAGTACCCACAGTGGATAATTCTACCGGCAGTCAGCATATGCGTGTGTTCAACATTCGTGTTTTTAGTTTTAAAACTCATCTCTTTCAAAATAAATAGCTATTTTGGCCGAGAATGTAACGATTTGATAACAAACTAAACTATTTAACTCTTTAAATAATTCGTAGAAAATTATTAAATTAACTTTTTCTTATGTTAAAGCAGATTTTTGGGTTGAAAGTTCAACTGTCTTTTAGATAATTCGTCTTTTTGGTTGATAATTTAGGGTTTTCGTAAAAAATGTAACTACTTTGTTAAAAATTAAACCACTCTGTCAATAATACATTTCTTTGTCAATTAAATTTCTTAGTTAAAAAATAACCTTCTTTTTTAGTTAAAGAATGAAGTCTTTTGTAAAAAATTTATCTTCAGTTTTAATTCAGATTTTCTAAATTTTGAGTACATATAAATTACTTCAATACAATTTGAAGTTTGATACCAAACTGGGACTTTTCTCTTAAAATGATATGTATATTGTAGACATTGAACTTTTTCTTTAAATTTAAACTATTGTATATGTATTAGACAACAAAAGAGACAAAACTAATCAAACATGTATTAATATGGAGAAAAATCCAACAGAAATGGTTCAGACGGTCCTGACTGTTTACGTTTCGAAGGCATAGATTTAGAGGCAAGGCCAGTGCGAGGCAATCACCGACACTGCTGTTATATCTGAGCTGTACCTCAATCTTTAGTATTTTAAAATTAACCAATACAATTTAAATGGTTGAAACAGCCACCGGTGTTTGACTGGCGATCAGTGAGATTTCACTGGTTCACTAAGTGGATTCCGTTACGGGCTTAATTAGTGAGTTTCACTGGTTATTCAGTACCAGTAGTCAGTCGTACAAGGTGTCATCCATCAGCTGATTATGTGTATGACATCTATCATTTATCACTTTTTTGCTAATCTTTGCAAAGTTTTCTTTTAAAAATTGCACTTTACTTTCAAAACAATAAATTAGGGCTAGGCTGCTATATAATAGGATATACTCATCATGTATATCACCTGACTGCGATAGGGCCCGCCATTCCGTAAACCCGACCGGCGACACGTGCTTCACTATCTGTTCAACTATTATAGCTAATTCATAAAATGGCTGACGTTATATCAAGCGCATAGAAAGAATATCATTCAAAGTAATCACCTCTTAACCCTATATTTCTACTGTTTAAAAAATATTAATTTTGTTTAAAATCAAAGACAAACTTTTAGGGCGCGAAAGTAATGAAAATCGATAAATATACACTGGAATCTCGATTTATGCAACTCATTTGTTGTAACTCATGCGGTAAGAATGCGGCCCTCATAGTGTTTGTCATGCTTGACTAATTATCGCCTCTCTACCGGAACCGTAGCTGCCCTCATCAGAAAACTGCGGAGGCTAGCAGCTCCAGGGACGCAAAAAAAACAAGTTTACGGAAATCGAGGTTTCAGTGTAATTTTAAAATAACTATTACCGTCTCGCAATAGGTTTATTCATATTGCAAAAACGCAGTTGACTGCATGTGGACAAAGATTTAAACAGAATATTTCATAACACATTTTAGTGTAATGAATACTTTTTACTCAGAGTTGTTAAAGAAATTTGGTTTTGTTAAATTTACGAAAGAGAAAATACCTGTGGACATATTAAGTTTTTTAAATTATAAAAAGTTTTGTTTTCTAAAAAACGGATACAAGTCTGCATCATCTTGATTTACTTGAATTTTTTTCATTTGCATACGTAGTACAATTTTTATTCGCTTCAAATATACGTAAAAAACTTATTATTTTCATGTTAGGCTGGTCTATCTAAGTATCATTTAATAAGTGGCAATACGCAAACTGCCAAACAGTCATTGGTACAAGCTGCACCTTTGACTTTATACAACATGAAATTGGCAAAATACGTTTAGTTAACCTAAATTGTAAGCGTTGGGAGTTTGGGGCAGATAGTTTCCTGCAGGTCAGTTGTGAAATATACATCGACCGGGAACGAATAAACTAGGTGAAAAAATTAATCAAATTCAGATACAAATTTCGTAAATTTAAGATGCGGCTGGATATAAATATATCAGAAATTTCATAAAATTTTTCGTTAATTGTAAGTTTGAGCGCGCCTAGGGCGCACAACTGTTGGTTCTCGCGCTTCGCTCTCGATGTTGTAATTATCTCGTGCTTCGCGCTCGGTCTTTATATTTTCGCACATTCTTGCGAAAACACTTTAAAATTAAGACTCAAAACATCCACCACTGTAATTTTGTAATTGTGAATTCTCTTTCGTTAAAAGAGAGTTTGAGCGCACCTACGGCATGCGAATGATAGCAATCGAACTCCGCACTTGATATTTGCAATTCTTCCACATTCGGGCACAGTCGTTTTAAAATCAAAGATGAACGGACCGACAACTGTAATTTTGTAATTTTGAACTCTCTTTTGTTAAAGCTCTTTTGGCTTTAACGAACACATTCTCATCACGTATCTCGTGCTTCGCACTCAATTTTATCCAACATGTAAACTTTTCTACTTAATACATAACACTTTTGTATCAATTCTAATACATTTTTATGTAACTCTGTCTGGGATTACTTATTAAAAAATTGCAAAATAAAAAGCAAATTGTATTTATCATGATTATTTTTGTATTTGTTTCTTATTTTGCTTTAAATTGGATTCTAAGCTGCTCTGAAACATGTATCATTTCAATAAATTTATATCATTACAATTCATAATATGCATAAAAATTGAATCATACTAATTCTTATTTCCTTGTTTTTATAATTTTTTATTTTCAATGTTGTTTTTTACGATTTAATGAAAACTGCTGCGCATCTGCATAGGGTCTAATACAGGAACCTATACAGGGTCCTATATAGAAGCCTACGTCCTCTTTTGTCTTTTTTGCGCTTTTTCCATAAGTTCATTTTTGCATTTTTTATCTTATATTTTACGATTAAAAGAAGGTCTGCTCGTCCAATCAAAAAATGATTAATAATAAATTTACAGATCTTTTTAGGCGAACAACTTTTTGAATGATATTTTTTGCGACTAAAGTAAAAACTACGTGTCCTATAAAAAATTATAGCTCTTTTTTGGATGAACAATTTTTGTCTCATTTTTTTTCGTAGCTTACAGTCTGTCAAGTTAAAGCGTGGGTGGCTTTACTCGCAGTCGGTAAGGTGTATCGACATGATTTTGGTGTCAAAATATTAAGAAGAG
>NC_046662.1:97425205-97433053 GCF_010883055.1 Belonocnema kinseyi
AGCGACTTGCGTGGGCCCAGGAAAATGTTGATCGAGATTGGGACGAGGTAATATTCACCGACGAGGCTTCTGTTTGGGGTTACGTGATGTCATCACATGCCTAGACACATTCAACCTCAAGATTAGTGCAGCGGACTGTAAAACATCCGGTAAAAGCGCATTTCTGGGGTTGTTTCTCGAAACATGGGTTTGGGAGATTGCACCTACATATACGGAACTCATTTTTTGTAACGTGGTAACAAGATGAGAATTAAAAGCAAACTGAATGTTAAATCAAAAAGCATGAAAGAGGGAGCTCTTCTTAATATTTTGACACCAAAATCATGTCGATACACCTTACCGACTGCGAGTAAAGCCACCCACGCTTTAACTTGACAGACTGTATATCGAAAAGTGATTCACTATAAATTTGTAGTTCTTCCCAGGGCACGCAATTTGAGATTTTTTATTTTTTTCGTATCTTGAATTTTTTTTTGGTACGGTCAAATTTGGAATGTTCAACTTTTCGACCAAATTAGAAAAGTTGTTATCGTAGTCCTGTAGGGATTTCAAAAAGCAAAGCTTATCTTCTCTTGGCTTTTTTTTCATATCATGTGTTGTTTGGTTTAAAATGTTCATTTCAGTTTGTTTTTTTGGATTCTGAAAATGCTCTAACTCAAATAATTTTTTTTTTATAGAAAAAAGTCATAGGGATAAATTGTTTGAGTTTCTGAGTACTATGAATAACCGTACATAGAATTTTTAAATCTTGAAAAAAAGTGGTTTCAACATTTTTTGTACGATCAAATTTGGAATGTTCAACTTTTTGACCAAATTAAAAATGTTGTTATTATAATCTTTTAGGGCTTTTAAAAAGTAACGTTTTTTTCTCTTACCCTTTTTTGTATCATGCGTTGTTTGGCTTAAAATGTTCATTTCAGTTTGTTTTTTTGGATATTGAAAATGCTCTAACTCTGATAATTTTCTTTTTATAGAAAAAAGTCATGGGGATAAATTGTTTGAGTATCTGAGTACTATGAATAACCGTACATACAATTTTTAAATCTTCAAAAAATATGGTTTCAAAAATTTTTGGTACGATCAAATTTGGAATTTTTAACTTTTCGACCAAATTAAAAAAATTGTTATCGTAATCTTGTAGGGCTTTTAAAAAGCAGCGTTTTTTTCTCTTGAATTTTTTCCGTATCATGCGTTTTTTGGCTTAAAATGTTCATTTTAATTTGTTTTTTTTTATTTTGAAAATGCTTTAACTCTGGTGATTTTTGATTTTTCAAAAAAAGTCATTAAGATAAATTGTTCAATTTTTTGAATACTATAAATAACCGTACAGAGAATTTTGGAATTTTTAAAAAGTGGTCTCAAAAATATTCAAAATGTGCCCACTTTTTGAATTTTTATCCAAAATGGCTAGCTAACGAACTTGACCTTTAGTTTAGGACACTCAACGAGTGTGCCAAAGAGCAATCTAATAGATTAATTTTTTCGAAAGTTATCGTGTTCACAGACAGACAGACATACAGACAGACACATTCGTAAAAACTTGTTTTTCGGTTTCAGAGGGTCTCAAAACGTGGACATTTAACAAAAACTGGGGGGAGGGGGTCAAATTTTACACAAATCTAATACCTTCTCTGATGAGAATTTAATAATAAAATAAACCACACTTTTTATTCACCAATCTCAAGAGCAGATTATATGTTTAAAAAAAATTCCACTGTTGTAAATCATAAAACAATCTTATTCAATAAATAAAAGTTAAAGTTAACCCTCACAGCATGAGATATCGGCGGGATACCCCATTCATCTCCCAGGATATCGTGGGCATATCCCAGGAGATCCTAGGGATATCGCAAATGATATCCTCCAAGATGGAAATGTCGATATCTCTGCAATGTCCCAAAGATATCTCAGAATATCCTCAGGATATCCCATTAATATGCCAAGGATGTTCCCAAGATATCCTAATGCTATAATTTTGTATATTACTGTAAATGAAAATATATCTACTGCCAATTATATTTATATTCAATCGTATCAATAAAATAAGAAATAATTTAACAATATTAGGTATTTTCCGGAGATTTGATACAAAGTACAATATTATAAATTGCATTAATAGTAAAGTTCGCTCTAACGTCACTTCCGGGTAAATTCCATCATGGCTGTTAGTGTGTGAAAATTGCTTCGCAGTAATAAGTGTCACTTTAACAAAAATCAACAGTTTCTCGAATATTCGTGCCAAATTATAATCAATTGTCATTTCTATTATACAAACGAACACGGTACATATTAGTTTAATTGTTTTTTTATCGTAAAAACTGATTTTGCCGTTGAACAGTGCGATCTCTAAACTGCGAAATTTAGATTTTACAGGTACAATAACAGCCAACTTTTAGATTCTTACGAAGTGAATTATTTTTTATTGCAAATAAGCTTTTATTGGTTATGAAAATTATTCGCATTAATAATCTCTTGCTAATTATACTGAGATATAGGACAAACTGTTTTTTTTTTCAAACTGATGTTTGTAAAGCTCAATGTTTTCAGACATTCTACATATTTGAATAAATATGCATTTCAGAAATATTAGATTCCATTGCCAAAATTGCGTATATCCCGGGAAATTTTTGGGAGATTTTTCAGGATATCCTATATCCTGCTGACATATCCAAGGGATATGCTAAAGATATCGTTTTGTTGTGAGGGAATTTTAATAAATAATGGTTTATTTTGTTTTATGGTACATTACCCACAATGTCGTTGCATGAATTTTAGATAATATATGTTTTAAATACTACATAACATTCTAAAAAACTGAGTGTATTCCAAAAAATGTTTGATTACTTTATTTTCGAGAAAAAAAATATGAAAGAAAAAGTATCAAAATCCCTATTCGAAAATTGTGTGGCCTTGGAAGGCCACATCCTACAATCTGCCTAAACATTTACTACTGTTGCTTCATTAACTAATTAAGTGTTTAGCAGACGGCTGGTGAAAATTAAAATTGCGATTTCTAAAAGACAGATTTCTTTATTTAAAATTGTCAAAAAACAGCAGCCAGTCGTAATTAAATCTCACAAAAAATTCAATTTTGCTTAGAATATAAAATTTATCAAAGATAGTAATTAATAATGCCATTCAAGTGTCTGAGAGTGAGATGTTTTCAAGAACAACCTCAAATTTTTGCAAGGCACATGTCGGAATCATGAATCAGCCGTCATCCCAGAGCCTCTTTCTACATATAATTATGTCGTCAATGGTTAGTAGTCATGCTAATCATACTGAATTACTTCCGATAATTCGTCCAACCAGCAAGATTGTCCAGCAAAAATCAAACAAATATATGTACTTTTTAAAGCAAACAAAAAACATTCAAACTTATTTGTGAAAACTTTCCTTTCGAAATGACGTTGATTTTTTTAGTGTTCTTTTAATTTAACTGAACAAAAATAAAAATATGCAACAACATTATCATACTGGATGAAGTTTGATAAAACAATTTGTTTGGAATTTTAAAAAATGTTTATTTTCAACAAAATGCAACAAGTAAAGCGGTGAAGAATGTTTCAAAGAAAAAAAGGAGCCATTGTTAATTAAGATTGGATACACATTAAGATATATTGTAAAGAGGTTTAGAAAAACAAACATTACACCATTAAGCCATTTCCCTTTCGGGGTAGGCGTGACTCACTCAGTGGGGAAAGGAGTAATGTAGGGAAGGGATAGAGAATTTTCAGATTGATCCATAATTCTCGTTTATTTATGTAAATAACGCGTTCGTTCCGCTATACTGCTCCGACCCACGTTGCTGATCAATCTCTCTAGCTATCACCCCAAGTGAAGATCCTCACAAAGTCGTTATGTGAGGTTCCCCACTTGGGTCCATTAGTGACCAAGGTCTTTTGTTTCAGGCGTCATTCACTGTACTGACACTCTTTTTATTAACCATTTTCCGTCATACTTTCCTGTCCTGGCATACTTATCTAGCTTCTTTTATGTCCATGCATTTTTTCATGCAGACTCTCGTATTTCTATGACTTCTTATGTCTCTTCTAAGTAGTGTTTTATTCACACATGCTAACCATTCCTTCCGCAGTGTACCTCTGGGCACGCTGCAATTTACTTTACCTTGATACACTTGTTTCGTTAGTCGTTGATTTGGTATTCTCTCAACATGCCCGAACCATCTTAACCGATTTCTTTCCCATGTGTCTACTAGCGTCTCTTTTTCAGCACATTCTTTTAGAATTATCTCATTCCTTACTTTGTCCATCAGAGTTTTCCCGCATATTGTGCGCATGAATCTCATGTCAATTGCGTTAATTTTACTCTTATCTTTTACTTGATAAGTCCATGTCTCGCTACCGTATAGTACAGTCGGTACAAATATGGAATTATGTGTTGCCATTTTAGCTTTATTTGATATATTTTTACTTCTGATAAGGGGACCTGCTCTACCAATAACATTCTTACCTTCCTTTATGCGTCTATCTAATTCCTTTTCTTTCTTCCCGTCTCTATTAAATAAGCTACCAACGTATACGAACTTATCAATTTGTTCAATTCTCTCATCATTTAATAAAATATTGCATAGTGTTTTCTCACTCTTTCCTTCGAACACCATAGTTTTTGTTTTATTTAAGTTTATTTTGAGGCCCATGCTCTAGTTGCATCTAGTTCTTGCATCTAGTCTATTGAACAACATTCTTTGAAAGTCTTCCATTGACTCTGCCATAAAAACCTAATCATCTGCGAACGCTACCCACGTACCCTTACTGTTTCGAGATCCACACTCTCTTCATCGAAATGATGTGTAGCTTTGCTATCCGTATATATTGTTTTTATAGCTTGTAGGAGCCATCCTTTGACTATACTCTTTCAGGACTTGACAAAGTTCACTTCTATCTACCTTGTCAAAAGCTTTTTCTGGGTCAACAAATGCACAGAGAACTTTTTTTCCTACTCTCAAACTTTTTTCTGTTATTTGCCTTAAGCTAAATATTTGATCCGTACATGACCTTCCTGGCATAAACCCACTTTGGACTTCCCAAATCTTTGCTTCTGTTATTTTCATTACCCTACGAATAAGTATTTTTGAGTATATTTTACTTACGGTACTCAATAACCTCATCGCTCTGCAATTATTGCAGTGGCATGTGGTATGCACGCTCCACCGTGTTTAAGAATATCAGCGTTAATACCGTCTACCCCGGCAGCCTTACCGTTTTTCAAGTTCTTAATTATATCCCTAACCTCAGTGACACAGACTTTCTCAATTGAGTTTTCTATCGCATTGTGTTCAACATGGCAGTTGTGGTGTCCTATAGTTTCATCTCCGAATTGTCTCCTAAAATAGTCTTTGAAAGCATCTAGTATTCCGTCTGCATCATATACCATTTCCCCCTACTATTTCTCATATTGACAAATTATGTACTTTTGTTTCCTTTAATATTTTTATAAAGCAGTTTCTTGCTTCCTTCAAAGTCGCATTGTATTTTCATCTCTTCTTCTGCTCTAAACAACTTACTATTGTTATATTATTTTTCCAGCTTATATCAACTTTTCTTGAATTTGAGGATATGTAAATGTATTGATCCCCAAAACAGGTTCATTTATTATTTGCCATATGTGTTTTGATATAATAATTTTCGAGTCAACCTCATATAATGAGCCGGTTTCAAAAAATTCGACTCATGACTGATGAGAAGAGTTGATTCTGATTTTTGCGATTTTATCACAGCGTAGAAAGCGTATTATTATTATTTTTAATATAATAAGAATTATTGAAAATACGTTTTTAAAACGAACATTAAAACGATATTTCGATATTAAAACGAACATTACATACAAATCAGTAAATTTATTTTTCCACCGGCATTTTAAATCTGCCATTTTGAAACTTAGCATTTTAGTAGTTTATTTATTGCCAGCAATACCAAAAATATCAAATTGAATAATAATCTCGGGTTAATCATTGTTTTTGTTCACCTTAAAAATGGTATAACTGGAGAGCATGTAAAAAACACGTTTTCTGAGATATTTTGGTCCGTCACTTTGAAACAAAAGAAAAAGTAATTCTGACAAAATTTGAGATGAGAGTACACATGTTCAAGATAATCTGTGCCAAATTTGGTGAAAAAAAACCGTTTCCGAGATATTTTTGTGGCCCGATTGACATCGAATTGCCGAAATATATATATATATATATATATATATATATGTGTGTGTGTGTGTGTTTGTGTATTTATTTCTACAGGATTGCACAGTTTGCGCATGGGCCTTCGCAGAGCCGACAAAGCCCGAAATCTGCTCTTGCTCCGGATTTTGATTAACGGTATTGGGCGCTTCCTGTATTTTCCGGGCAATACGCGAAATACCCAGTCGTCGCGTATGGTCCGTAACACATGCCGCCAGACGACTCTCCTTCACTAGGTATGGGCCTGTGAAAATGTTCCTTTTACTAAGGTGGGCTTAGAAACTGTATATGAATATAATCACAATAAGTTGCAACCCGCAACTGCATCAGAATTTGTTAGAAGTACTTGCATTTTCCTGAACATTTGGTTATGGGAAAGGAAAACGGATGAAAACCGCTTCCCGAGTTGGGCCGTTTTTTCGACATTCTACCTAAACTAGACCATTGAATGCACACAAGTATACCCACCCTTTAACCTCCTGCTCGATACAAGAAAAAAGGCAGCGAAGACACAATCTGTTCGTACGTCGCAGATGTTTGCCCATTCGAGTGCTACCCGCTCTGAAATGGTTTATCTTTATCATCCGGACTCTTCCCAAGTCGTGATTAACTGCATGGTTCTTGCAGTCAGTTAAGAAACTCCTTAGAAGTAGTCTTTTATTTATTCACGTTTAAATTATTAAAGACAATTTATTTTACACAAAAATAATACGGTTACTAATTAGTATATTGCATATCAAGGACGAGAAAATTTTTTTTTCATGGTGAGGGCAATGTTTTTGGATCCGTCGCATGAACAGTATTTTTATTTTGGAAGAGGCGCGGAAAATGTGAAGTGTGTTCTGATGGTGGGGGATTGAACGTGAAATTACTAGAATAGTTATGTATACAGATAATGAAACACCGATCTATTACACAAAAATGTCTGAAGGTGCTTGCGCAGTTCATGAAACGGCAACCTTTTTAAACAGATAGTGTAACTGTCGGTTCTTATAGCAGGTTGTGAACTGTCTAGATATTTCACGAAATGTCTAATTATACTAAGTGTTTGTGACATGTACACTTATTCTGGTAGAAATATAAATTCATCTCAATATGAATTAATTAAATATAGTTTTACTTTTAGGTAGATTTATACTAATATGGCTGAAATTTGGTGCTATTTTTAGTTAAAGCCCATAAATTTTAATGACAAAAATGAGAACGCTTCATATGAAAAATTGCCGGTACAAATGAGAGGCCTGATTGGAGTAGTAACTTAACTTTTTTTGTATCTAAAAATATATACACTGTCCAATTAAGGGCCCGGATGCAATAAGGGGATATAATATCTTTCGCCTGAGTTTAGGGAGGCCCGCCAATATAAGTTGCCAGGGGCCCACCGGCCCCCACTCTTAGTTAAAAGATATTAATCCCCGTAATACATCCGGGCACTTAGTTAAGGATTCAATATTATTTAACTACATTTTATTTTAAATGTGTTGTTTAAAATAACCAGAATGTCATAATAAACATGAACTTATAATAAATTAGGATTTAACTTGATTTTTTTGTATTTACAGTCTGTCAAGTTAAAGCGTGGGTGGCTTTACTCGCAGTCGGTAAGGTGTATCGACATGATTTTGGTGTCAAAATATTAAGAAGAGCTCCCT
>NC_046662.1:97433153-97439976 GCF_010883055.1 Belonocnema kinseyi
AGGGAGCTCTTCTTAATATTTTGACACCAAAATCATGTCGATACACCTTACCGACTGCGAGTAAAGCCACCCACGCTTTAACTTGACAGACTGTACCTAGAATTTCGGTCATTTTAACAATAATCGAATTCTGAAAAAGCAATTGGTTCTTTAAAGCAAATTTTTACATAT
Source organism: Belonocnema kinseyi (assembly GCF_010883055.1). Taxonomy (NCBI): domain Eukaryota; kingdom Metazoa; phylum Arthropoda; class Insecta; order Hymenoptera; family Cynipidae; genus Belonocnema; species Belonocnema kinseyi. The sequence goes on from NC_046662.1 coordinate 97,433,325, forward strand.
TGATATTTCGAATTTTTCTCCTACCATTATTATTATCATCACTGTGATTATCCAATAAGTGTCTATCTCATTAAACAGCACTCTCTTCTCACAAGTAGGTTCTTTTCATCTTCCATTCTTTTATTTGAAATAAACTGTCACAACATCGATTTCCATTTTATTTATCAGATAGCTCGGAAATACCATCCCTTTTACCTTGACATTGTGCTCACTCTCGAAACGGGATCTTTTCTGAGTTGCAGTGCGCGAGGAAATCTTGACAGGTGAATGCACTCACATAAGTCCAACAGCTTCATTAAACATTCAATACTGTTCCGGAGTTGTTTCAGTGACCTGCTTGAATTGTCTGGTCAATTAAATAATATTCGAGGCAATACGTGCATGATCTATTGTAAAGTAACTTGCAATTTTTTCCTCCGGTCGCCATCCTTCTTCTACTCTGGGACTCGATGCGGAGAAGGATACGATCGATAAGTTTCGCAGAAGCGAAGTCTATTGTTCGTTACCTTATTGGTCTATGTTTCACGTTATACCGGGTCAAGAATAATCCATTCAAGATTGAAAAACAGTTTAAACTAGTGCGCATTAATTGGCGTACATTTTAGAAAACTCCATAATGTCAAAAATTCCATGCGATATTTATTTTCGAAGAATACAGGTACATTTTTATTTGAATAAAATAGACATGCTTCTACCTATTTTTAAAAAATATTTTTCAGCTGAAAATATTAAGACATATTAATATCGTTCAAACAATTAAGAATATATCTTCACAACATTAGAACATTCTCATCATTAATGATGAAAGATATTAGATTGATGTGAACTTGAACGTTCGAAGTTGGATAGAAGACATAGAAGTTGGATAGAAGTAACATGGATAGAAGACGTTCGCCCTAGGTGAGGTCAAACTTGCGTCATTAGAGTGGAATAGAATTTATTGTTCTCTACAATGAGAAAAAAATCTTGAATTAAAGACAATTTACTTGATCCGAAGAAATGACCATACTGAATAAGCCTCATGAAACATTTCTTTAAGACTAAGAAATGGTTATATCTGAACCAAAAGTATGGAATTATTGTTTTAAATTAATATTTATGTCAGTCATTGTAACATTAACTAATCAAAGGATAGTTGTTATTATTTGAACGAAATAAGAGAGTTGTGTCTAAAAGGTAATTAGTTCATATAGTTAAATGTTATTTTTTTATCACACAGCCATCATGAGTGTGCTTTTAGGTAATTGAACAAATTTATGTAAAAAATATGTATGCTTTGCAGACTGAAAAATGTAAAAAGAAGGAAGGATTTTCTGCTACTTTTAAGAACAGTCAAGTTTAGAGCATTATTTTTTAAAAAAGGTTGAGAAATTTTAGAAATAATGAAAAGTGTTGCTTAAAAGTACAAAAATGTACAACTATATTATCTTCCGTTCTGATAAAGATATTGAAGCGATTCAAACTGCGAAATGTAACGGATAGACACTGAAATTATTTTCAATTTCCCGGAAGGAAACAGTAAGGGTACGTGGGCTAACGTTTGTAGGTGATAAGGTTGTTATGGCGGATTAAATCGTAGACTTGCAAAGAATGTTGAATAAACTTACAGATATAGTGTAAATTGGTTGTCCTTTTAATCTAAGATTTGCGTGCAGCGTCATAGTGCGTGTGAAGATGCAGTCCTCACAAACCCGGCCCTTTCTTAAATCACGTGTTACGTGAACAATGAGTGCTAATGTGAAGACTTATATGATTTAAATATATTACTTAAGGGTTCTACTTAAATTATATAAAATATTATTGACTTGGTCCACACCCCTACCCCTTTTAATCATCGGTGGTGTATAGTTGGATCAAGAACCAGGAATCAAAAAAGTTAGAAGAGTGGGATAACAAAAATTAAGATCTTGGTGAAATGTTACTATCCTTGTTAAACAAATGTAACGTTAATTTTATTTTTAAAGCTTAGTCTGAAGAACCTGAAGTAAAGGCCTAGAGTTTTTTAATCGGACTCAGTAAAAATTTGAAATCGTAGTATAGAAACCTTAATGTCACTTGATTATGTTGAATCATTTTTTTGACAATAGGAATCAGTGAAATTTTCCAGAGAGTAGAAAGGGAATGAATTTGTTACCGAGCGAAGCAACAATAGAGTTTGCAGGATCCCTCAATTCATCTGATTTCAAGATAGAACCATTGAAACAGCATGCTACTAGACAAGTGATTCCTTGTATGGGATATAAACGCTTGATAGGGTACATGCTGTGTAATATGTACGTAAGTGCAGCTCGTATTCATTCATTACCTCAGGTCAATTAAGAAATCTCTTGCTACAGTTTGGTCATACCAAGAGCCAGCGATATTGTGTAACCTTCTATCGTGCCACCAGCTAGTAATCTCACTTTCAAGACCATTTAATTCTCTTCAAGAATGGAACACCACAATAGGATCGACAAAAGCGTCTCTGCAACGAATTTAACACCATTTCACCGAAATTGAGGATTTGAGCTTGTGGTACTTTATTAGCCTATCAAGTCGGATAGTTTGAAAACTACCGACCTTATTGTGAACCATTTAAACTTATGGTTATATGGTAATAAGCTTTTGGTAGTAAGTCTTCAAGAAATAAAGTTATTTCAAAACATACAAATAAATTGAAGCAATCTCACTTGAAAGCAAACAAATTTAACAGATTTCAAGAGAATTAAATAAAATTAAACTAAATTGATATTAATTAAAAGTGCGGCTTCTAGGCGTATTAAATTTAAATTAAAATAAATTTAAGTAAACTCATCTGCATTAATTTTAAAAGACGTTAATCAATGATTCATGGTAAATATTTGAACTGTTCAGTTTCAATTTCCAATAATTAAAAGTAAGTTCCTTGTCAATTTGATTTTTGAATAAATGCGTTAGATATGTATTTAGTGCATTTTCAAACGAATTTCAGTAAAGTCAAGTTGGATCAAATAGATTCAGGTAAACTTGAGTATATTTCATGTACTTGAAGTTACGAACGTTCATTTGAACGAAATTTAAAAAAATTATTTTTCAATTTTTTTTTTGCCTAAATCAATTAGAGCGGCAAAAAAAATATTCTGTCGGAAAGAATTGTCGAATAAAAATTTTTTTAAGGGGTTACCTACCCTTACACATCACCCATTATTTAGACCTGCCTAATTCAAGTTTGATTGTCGATATTTGAAAATATAAAGACGTCCAAAATTCTCTTTTTTCAATTCAATAATTATAGAGTGGTTGAGAAAGTTCGGCAAGACCCCTAAAAACCACCCTTAACATATCTGCACCTAAAATGTTAAAAATGACAATTTTGTTTGTCGATATTTGAAGATATAAAAACGTCAAAAATTCTCTTTTTGTATCTCACTAATTATAGAGGGAGTGAGAACGTTCGGCAAAACCCCTAAAAACCACCCTTAATATAAATACAGCTAAAATGTTAAAAATGACCATTTTGATTGTCGATATTTGAAAATATAAAAACGTCAAAAATTTTCTTTTTTTATCTCACTAATTATAGAGGGAGTGAGAACGTTCGACAAGACCCCTAAAAACCACCCTTAATATAACCACACCTAAAATGTTAAAAATGACCATTTTGATTGTCGATATTTGAAAATATAAGGTAAAAAAAGATAATTTTTCACGTTTTTATATTTTCAAATATCGACAATCAAAATGGTCATTTTTAACATTTTAGGTGTGGTTATTTTAAGGGTGCTTTTTAGGAGTCTTGTCGAACTTTCTCACCCACTCTATAATTAGTTAGGTAAAAAAAGATAATTTTTCACGTTTTTATATTTTCAAATATCGACAATCAAAATGGTAATATTTAACATTTTAGGTGTGGATATATTAAGGGTGGTTTTTAGGGGTCTTGCCAAACTTTCTCACTCCCTCTATAATTAGTGAGGTAAAAAAAGAAAATTTTTGACGTTTTAATATTTTCAAACATCGACAATCAAAATTGTGTTTGGCAGGTTTGAATAATGGGTGATTTGTAAGGGTATTCAATCCCTCAAAAAATAAAAATTTCGAAAACTTCTTCCGATGGAATATCATTTTTTGTCATCCTAAATGATTTAGGCAAAAAAAAATTCGGGAAAAAAAATCTTTAATTTCGTTCATATGAACGTTCGTAACTTCAAATACATGTATATTTCGAGAAAGTTCAGAATCCATTCAATTTTAATTTCCAAGCGATTTCCGCTGAATGTTAGCAAGTTCAAGTGAATGTTAATAAATTCCATCCAATTATACTCAATTAAAGTGAGTGAAATAAGAATGCAGATGATTTCAACTATTAATCTCAGTGAAACTGCTGAAATCAACACCAATGTATTTCACATTTCAAAATAATTTCGAGTAAATTACAGTAAATTCATATTATAGTAAACTTGTAAACTGATGAACTCCCCACGTAAATTCAAGAATATCCAGAATAATTGGATTGATTTTGAGTGCATTCCGAAAAAACAATACGTTAAAATCGCAAATTACTATCAAGTAAGTTTTAGTAAATTTAAGTAAATAGCAGAAAATTGAAGGAATCTTCAGTAAATTCAAGACAATTTGATTAAACTAACATAAATTTAAGTGAATTTAAGGCCATTCGAATAAATATGGAATTTATTTTCAGTACATTCTGAAACTAATACCATTCAATTGTAAAAATTTTCCAGTAAATTTGAATAAATCTTCAATTATTTTCAGTAAACTCACATGAATTTAGTAGTAAAATTGTGGGAATTGTAATAATTTAATTAATTTAAAGTCAAGTTTCTAAACCAAAAACAGTTCATTTAATTCTCAAGAGAATTTCCAGTTAAATCCACTTAATTATTTAGAATTGTTTCATTAACAGTTTTTGGCAGAATCAACCAATCCTTCTTAACCAAAAATATTTATTGGGCCAACGAAATATTTTGTTATTCAAGTGACTTACAGTAAATTTAAGTAATTTAAAGTACAGTCTAAAAGTAATGCCGTTCAATTTAAAACTATTTTTATTGATTTTTTTAGGAAATTGAAGTGAAATGTAGTAAATGCAAGGGAATTACAATGAAATGTTAACACAAGTATATTTATTTTAATTTCACTTCATTTAAAGTAAAACTAAAGCAAATGTAAAGTGAAATTGAAGTTAAGTTAGATCAGGTGTTGTTAAATTAATATTGAGACGAATTAGACGAAAATCAGGTAATTAAGTTGATATCAAAAACAAAAAGAATACAATTTTATTCGCGCGAAAAATTATTTACTAATTTTTTAGGCATCAGTGACGTTTACAGAATTAATTTTCTGTATGCTAAACCGGTCTATAAATGGGGTTTATAGTCATTCGTTCGTCTGAGAGGCGTAGAATCTGTCACCTTTTTCTTTAAACTATGTGAAATTCATGGGTGCATTAGCTCATCTTTATTTACATTTATGGTAGTTACCGACTTAACAATCGTCACAACTTACGTAATATTTGCATACATTATTGCAGCATAATATCATTCCTAATGTCTAAAGTTTTTAATTTGCACTTTAATTTTTAATTTTCTAAGCAAATTTTAATTTATACAGTAGAAAAATCTTCTTACGTAATAGTCAAGTTCTCGTGTTTCGATTTTTATTTAATCATTTTATTTTGACTTTCAGCAAAGAAATTCGGAACCACCAATTCTTTAAAACTAAATTATTATTGTTAGCTTACATTACATATCAATGATGATAATAAATCGTTTTCCGTGGCATTTTTGAATTTCATAAGAAAAGAGGTTTATTCAAATGTATGCGGAGGATCTATTATCCTATACAATTTTTGCTCATAAAGAAACAATACTTCACTCCAGTTTTAAATCAAAGATATTCACTCTTATTTAAATAGACACTATAGCATCTCTAATCGAATTATTTTGAATACTTATTATAATTGAAAATTTTTCTTCAGTAGCCTTTCTTGTTATTCTTCTTCGTCTTTTCAAATTGATTTTCTATTGATATAATCATTCGTTCAGATGTAGTAGACAAAATGTTCATACTTTCGCAAGTTAATTTTAAATTACAATTTTTTTTTTATTTTTTTTTTATTTTTATTTTACAACGATTAAACCGAGATAAAAATGTATTTCATATAACTGGAAAAAGCGTCAGTTTTAAAAAAATATACATAATATTCAAAAATGAGAAACGCATTTAGAAACTCCGTTGTTTATTATGAGATGTCATTTTTACGACATACCTACTCCAATTTCATTTTTTTAAAGTACAAATGGGCCATTCCAAACTTAATTTAAAGGCAGCGCAACCATTTTAGCGATTTAGCCGGCCATTTTTTCCCTTATAGCAGCTCGAGCAAAAATGCCTCGACTTGAGTTCGACTTGAATTGCCCCCAATCAAGACATGTTGAAGTCGAAAAGTTCGAATTAAGAATTTATCAGTTTTCAGACATCACCAGGCTTCAATTTGTGTCTTGGAGACAAGTTTATATGCCTTGAAGAGATAAATTTAACTCTTAAGTCGAATTTTTATGACTCCAACATGAGTGGTTTATAACTTCAAGTTTATACCTGTCCTAACAAAAAGGGTCTTGCTGAATGCCATAAAAGCTAATCTTTGTTAATATAAATTAACATAATATAA
>NC_046662.1:97440076-97463410 GCF_010883055.1 Belonocnema kinseyi
ACGGATTTTCATTTCTGTTATGCTTGTTTGACGAGGATACCGAAAATGTTGTTTGGTTTTACGTGTTTCTAACGGCTTAGGAGATCCTTCTAGAAAGTTACAATTTTTTTTTTAAGAAAATGTTTAAGTGTTATACTCGTTCAGATCCGCAGATTCTGAATTTTTTAATTAAAAATAACTAATTTCATCATTATAAATTTTAATCTCATTTATGAGCCGAAAAAGGTTCGTATTGAGGCAAGTTTACGCCGATCATCTAAGCCAAGACAAGGCTCGTCTTGAGACAAGCAAATGGCGAGCCAAGACAAGGCTCGACTTGAGACAAGTGAACACCCTTTTAACTGTCGTAGCCAGACATCGCAGCTAGATATCGAGGCCTTGGAGAGGAACTCAAAACATAACCAAGTAAAATTCAAGTCGAAGCATTTTTACTCCGGCGGTGCCTAAAAACCTCGAGAAACAAAACATTAGATTCTTCGAATCAGAAATTTACATGAGAATTTATTATCAAGTTTTATTTTTTCGTGATTTTTACTTTTAATTTCAAACCCGCATAAAAAAAAGAAATTCATGACCCATTTAATTGTTTAATGGCTGAATTTATTCGCTTCAGAAAGTCGTTTAATTTTTCCTAAAAAATTCACCAAATTTCACCAAACTTAAAAGAACTGACAATTTCTTATTTTCTAATTTAACGGTGTCGCCTTTAAGGTACCACATACTAAATAAAAATGGTATGGATATACTTTTTTTAAGCCTTCATTTTACTTTAACATATATATTTAGAAGGCTAAAAAAGCTACTTTTCATCAAATTTACCATTTTGACAACGATTGAATTGCTGTAGTTCAAACTTCATAATTATTTATATTTGATATACAAATTCATACATTCAGTCTTGTAAAATTACTCTCAGATGCTTTTGAGGGTATTTTAATATCTGAGGTACAGTGAATTTTTAGAATGCCCTCTATTTTCACAGGTTTCATGACATATTTTGAAAAAATATTGTTTTTATATAAAACTATACGACAGAGAAATTGCTTATTTCGTAAAAACACAAGTTTTTTTCTCACAACATTTTTTGGTTAATTGATTACTTTTCTAAACAAATGGACCATACATGAAAATCATGCTGATTGATTTCCATGATTTTTTGATTGATTGATTGTTCATGATTTGTCACAAAAGCCAAACTATACTTGAAAAATGTGGATTTAAAAAAAAATATTGTCCATGTAGTTATATAATTTACAAAGAAGGGTGTTGATGTTTCCTGATACACTTTTATAACATGCTTAAATATTTGGAAAAAATACAACTATTTTGAATCCAACATTTTGTTTTACAATGAACAGTTTGAAAAATAAAATCAATTTTGATTTAATGAGATTGTTGACTTTCGTTTTTTTAACAAAGATTGTTTCGAAAAAAATTCATATAATAATCAAAAAGAATGGTTTATTTTATCTAAGTCGATATAATGAGTATGTGTTAATCAATTTAATTGTTTCAAATTTCATAAAACAGCAAAGATTAGCTTATATGACAGTCAGAATGACCCTTTTTATTAGGACAGGTATAAATTCGAAGTTCTAAACCGCTTGTATTGGAGTCACGTTTACAGCAAGATACATTTGCGGCAAGTCTAATTTATGGCATGTTACAGTTGCGATACGTTGCATTGTGGCATTTTATTCTGAAAACTTTGAAGTCCACAAAAAATTGTTAGAAATGATTGTTTGACTAAAATTCTTTCTATGACCAATTACAGTGGCGTTCTCCCGCATCCTACGGGACATTGGAAAATGGTAAGGGTTAGGGGATTTTCTAAGTGAGAGATGCCGTGCAGAAAAAAAAAACTAGGGTTCTCTAAAGTTGCAGCTGAAATAAAATTTGGTATCATTTTGAACTTGAGCTCCAATAGATACATGCAGAGAGCCAAAATGGTTCATTTATAGCGCTCTTGAAAAGAATTACATGGATCGATAACTTGTGACGAAAAGTTTTTTGCATATGGATATGCTTTTATGTTGATAACTTTGCTACATAACCTGCAAATCGTATTTATCAAGTCATTATATCTGTTTTAATTGCGGTAATATTGTATAATATAATTATCTTCATTAAGTTATGTTCATAAGAGTTCGATTACATGTGTGCTTTTAGGTAAAAATTATGTTATCAATGAAATAAAATGTTGAAGTAGGCAAAACGAAAAATAGGTTCTTTATAAATAGGCTCAATTGCAATTAGGATCCTTTAGAACACCAACTTGCTGCGAATGTATATTTTGAAAGAAAACTGTAACAACAAAAGTTGTATCTTTACGAAATACACAACTTCTTAGGAGAATATTTTTATCTAAAAGAAATATTTTTCAAGATAAAGAACGAAATTCGTGAAAATAGAGGACCTCTCAAAAATTCCCTGTACCTCAGAAATTAAAATTCAGTGCAAAGTCTCTGAGGTTTTTTTACTAGATTGAATTTATGAGTGAGAGCCTTATTTATTAAATTTTTTATGACATACATGTATAATCAAAATTTTCCCTTAAATTAATCTCTGAAATGCATAAATTCAGCCACCAAACATTAAAATCGGCTATGAATGAACTTTTTAATGCAAGCTTGCTAAATCTGACCTGTTCGCGCAGAATTTTGTCTGGAATTTAAAAAAACTTTGGGATGACCCATATATATTAGCATAGTAAATACACTTTGAAGATTTGTTGTATCTCGCTAAGAGCAAGATGAGTGTATGAAATTTGTCTTCATTTCAAACAGACACTCTACAAAAGTGTATCATAATTTCTTTAATTTTGGTTTTGTATTGAGTTTCGAATCTTATTGTACATTCAAAAGGGTGATTCTAAGCGGATCGCTCAAAATTAATCCTTTTTCTATAACAGATAAAAATGTTAATGTATGTAATTAATAATTTATTAGTGCAAAACCTAAAATGAAAATGTTGACTATGTAAAAACTGTACATATATAATGAGTAAAGGAACATAAATACAAGTTTTTTTCCTTCTGATAAACATCCATACTTACGGGCTTCAATTGTGATTATGCCCTATTCTAAGAGGTCGATTGCTTTTGGGTTTTTGTTCGGGCAAATAAATACGAAATTTCTGGGATTAGGTCGTATAAATTTTGTACGTATACCTAAAAATACATGATATGTCAAGCATAGCCATTTTTTTAATTATCACAAAAATATATGATTTTTTAATTTTATCCTATTACGGAACGAAAAATAGATGACAGGTATCCTAGACGCGTCCCACTTTCATATTTCTCAAAAATTTACCATTTTAGGAAACATCAGAAGCAAAAGCCAGTACTAACATCATAGAAAAACATGTAAACAATTAATGTCTGATGAATTTTTTTCAGTTTATGAAAACCGATCACCAGCATTACTATCTTAAATATTTATTTTTGCAACACCCATCTGCAAAATTGCATTTTAGGTTCTACATAATGTTAAAAGTGATTCTTTTGAGAGTGGCGGTCAATCCCACAGTAGCATTGTGTACTTTGAAGAAGCAGCTTTAAGGAACTTCCATAAATCAGGAGGCCTAATTTTTGCCACTTTTTAACTCCTCCCTCCCCCCATGCAGACCATGGTGGCCATCTGGCCCACCTGCTTTCACTTCATCTTTAAGACTTCTATTAGTCAGGAGCAACGCCACTACTCGTGCGATTGTATCACTTGTTTTTGTCACCACACTCATTGAAATCACTTGTTTTACGCACATTTTTCACAATAGTATATTGTGATGCAAGTGCGCTTCGCTCGTTTGGCAAACTTCACCCTCGCGCACTAGCATCACATACTATTTTTTTAAACAACTGGGTACGCAATATGCGAATAATTGACTGATTTTATTCGCACACGGTTAGCTATGCGCAAATTCATTCTGACATAACATTAGAGAATCGGGCACTTCGCGCACGCTCTGCAGGTACGAGAAACTGAACTTCGCATGCAGTTGTTTCAAAACAGACTTTTTATAACACTTGCATAATTTCGGCCCTTTTCGACGTCTACGAAGTGGGGCTAAAGCTAAATTTTTTACTTCCTAGGTACCGAAAAGTGACGTCAGAGGTGCATAATAAAAATTAAACATCTCATCAAACAATAGAATTTTGCGGTTATTTTTAGAAATTTACCATATATAACTGATCAAATTACCTGTAAGTTTACCGTGAATTACCGAAAATGTTCATAAATTTCTTGAAATTTATTGATATTAAAACAAATGAATTTCGGGTAATTTATGATAAGTTGCCATACTTACCTGAAAAATTAATATAAATGACCGAAATTTTTGATAAATTCTCGAAAATTTATGGAAATTTAGAAAAATAAATTTTTGATCACTTATGATAAGTTACCATATTTCCCTGTAAATTTACCATAAATGTCGAAAATTTTCATCAATTTTCGAAAATTTAGGGACATTTAAAAATATGAATTTACAGACATTTTTAAACTAAATTTTGGGCAATTTATGGCAAGTTACCGTAAAAATACCCTGTAAAATTACCAGAAATTATCAAAAATCTCCGGCTTTTTTTTATCAAATGTTTGATAATTTGGAATAAGTTAAAATAAATTTCATGATTCTTTATTTACAATCTAATATGGACTGACATCATGATTTGTATACGTTCCTTTTTCCCCGTAGGTGCATAATATACTAATATACCGTAGTTTTGATAGGCCGCTCTAAGTACGCATCAAGTTATTTGTATAAAGTCTTTTTAGTCTGATGCGCATTTGGAACTGTTCACCAAAACTGCGGGTGTAAAATCCCTTTATAACAGTTATGAAGTTAGCCATATAAAGTGACAACTTCGTGGACCTAAAAAGAAAACGTGAAACCCCGAATTTCATACCACTGGAGGAAAAAATATAGTTTATGACGTGCGCGCAAACAAAAAAATTTTCGGCGAAGAAGATTTTGACACTTGAGCCGTCAGTTGATCGCCCAAAAGCATTTGGTTTACGCGCATACCACATAAACTGCTATTATCTGCTTCTCTGATGTTTGGAATCACTGATTTCTCAATTTATGGAAATAAAAGGGTCCCGTAAAATGTCTGGAAAAGGCCTTTTGGTCAAATTGAGTGATGGTTGTTTTCCCTCAGTAAAGCGGGATTTGACGTTTGACGCCTCCATTCTATTTCACTTCATTCTGCTCTACCTCGTGTTTAGGTGGTGTAGACTGTAGAGTGCTATGTCCCGTTTGGTCTATGTGCAGCTTTCTGTCGCGTTTGGCAGCTGTATAACTCCAGGTCTTACGTTTATACGAGAAAGGAAACAGGACTTGGAGTTATACAGCAAATAAACGTGACTGCGAGCTGTCAGGCAATGCAATGCTTTTTTTGCTTTTGACGAAGATTTTGGTAAAAAATACCAGTAAATGTCCGATGAAGGCAACACGCTGTTGTCACACATGTACAGTCAGTTTTAATAATAACAATGTAGGTTTTGTGTGCGACGCCGTTAAAAAATTTCATGTGAAAAATTACCTAAAGTAACTTTAAAATATTTTATTGTTTAATAATTTGGTGTACTAATATTTCCATGAAATAAATTGCATATATTTTAAATAACATATAACAGAATTTATTTTAAACCTTTCTGTGCATTGAATGTTGCACATTTTGATAAAAGCTTCATTATTCGCAAAAGGTTAACGAAGAATAACGAATTTTCACTATCGTCGAAAAATCGTCCCGCTACGCCGCTAATTTATTGTAGATTTGTGAGTGTTTCATCATTGACAAATGATTTACTTGCATTCAAGGCGAATGTGCTTGGGGAAAATTGGGGGTCTCTAGTAAAGATTGAATACGGAAGCTCTAATGCGTACAGTGATGTGCCCATCTGAGAAATAGCTGATAAACTGCTAAACATTCACTTTGGAGTCGAGCGTTTCGAACGTTAGAATTTTTCGTCAAGTCTTAACGAAATCACGTAAAACTATGAAAAGCTTACTATTGTAACGTTGAAGGCGTTGTAGCAATGATGAAGTCAGTAAAACTATACTCGAAGTCATAAGAAGAAGGAAAGAGTCGTCATACAACGCAGTGAATCAGCAAAGATGCGCGTAGCGTCGTGCGAAATTAGTACAGAGTCAATACGAAGTTAGTGCCGTGTCATGACAGTACGAAGTCAGAACGAAGTTATCAAAATCGAGATCGGACGGTATAAAAATAATCGAAATGGACGCCACGCTGCAATGTACAGTACGTGCCGAGTCAAACCGAGTCATAACTGCAGGACGAAGTTAGAACGAAGTCGAAAGTCATCGCTTGAATTCATCGAAGTCAACAACTAATGAATTCAAAAACTAGAGTCAAACGAAGTCACGAAAGTACGATAGAAGTCGCATTACTTTGTTAAAATGACGTTACATTGATTTCAGCGGACTTTAAAGTGAAAAGCCCCTCACTGCTGAATATATAAAGTGGCTAATTTAACGACTGAAAATACACTTCAAAATTAAAGAAACTGTTTAATCCCTATGTCATGAAAATTTATTTAAATGTGAACATTGAAATATTACGTCACATTGGATCATATAGTTTTTTCAGGTTTCGGAAATATTCAATTACTGGCGTGAAATAAGTAGAGGAGGTTCGATACTTAAATGTCGAATCATTAAATACGTCTGTAAAATACATTTTCATTTCAGTGTGGATAATATTTTGTACTTTTTAAGTAAAAACTATATGTTTATTATGTTAATTTTTAGTCTACAATGATTATCTTTTTCTCTTTGAGCATGTGAACGAAAAAGACAATTTGAAAATGACTTATCTTTAAATCTGAATTACAAAGCAGTTATACTATAATATATAAACGATTCTAACATGAAATAGTAGTTTTAGTTACTACAGATTGTAGTACAAATGCTTACTAAATTAATTGATAAACGATTTCATACTATTGCATTAATATCGCGTTACGGTTGAGTGTTAATTCAGATTTATTTAAGAGTATGCTAGATCAGTTAGTCTATAGAGTAATCTTCTTGCGGGAAGATTAAAATTGCTGAATCTGGAAATAGGTAAGCTATTGCATTATTAATTGTTAACAAGACTCAATGAAAAAATGTTAAAGAATATTTAACTTATTTTTCTCACTTTCTGCTAAACCACGTTGTCGCAATTCTCATCACGCATTATATGATATGCATTGGCGTGCATGTCATCTCAAGTGGATCCAATTTTATGACACGCTTCAATACACATCGTCCATCCCTCCATAGTTTATTAGATCTTCAGGTGGCTAATTGTGATCTTGAGCATTTCAGCATTCACAAATTCATAATGATATAAATAATAAAAAATATACATGTGGGCAATTTTCAAATAGAACGCAATTATCTATGGCCACGTGAGAAAGATCAAAGATAAGTTACAACCAATCTTATCGCACTGCGTGAGAAAAGTAGTGTGAAAAATTGCAAAAATTAAAGACTTTGGAGAGTCGGGGCTCAAAAATATCGAAAAAGTAGGGGTTAGGATGGGTAAATCTTTGTTGTGGGTACCACAAGGAACATTTTCCGCCTAATAAGGTTTCTCCAGGCGCTTATCACTTGGGGACCTTCCCTTGTAAGTGAAAATTTTTAAAGGTTACAAATATTTATTATGATAATAGGATACTTTAGGACTGTTTGAAAACTTTTAATAGGCCCTTTATTTCTAAAGAAACTCCTTGATCGATTAACGAAATATCATGGTGACGAGTCTGGCGGTGCTAACAATTAGCTTATATTATGAGTTATTCATTTTTCTGATTTTATTGTATTGTACTGCAACTAGTGAATCAAATTAAATCACAATATGATGTCACTTACACCTGTCATCTCACTCAAGGTGTCGTTGAAGACACATTTTCCTCTATATTGTTCTCAGACAAACGGTTCCATTCAATTACATAATCAATATTACCTCGACGAACGTCCGCTTCGACAAATTGCAAAAACTCACCTTATTAGTGTATTGCGCATAACTTATCTTCAATTCACATTCCACACATATTCTCATATTGCAGTCTCTATGCAGTTTTAAATGTTCCTTGAATTTCCTGAACAATGAACGACAAATTATTATCTCTTATTATTATCCAATATATACAGTTTCAAGAACGACATCATGTTTTAATTAATGTTACATCAGTCGCGTTTTAATCACTATGATTATCACATATTTAATAAAGCCTCCATTTATAGAAAGAATCATATGCAGGAACGATTTACGATTTAAGCTAACTCAAATTGTTTCAATATATGGTTTAAATGGTACTCAAGCGAATTATGGAGATAATGGCCTGTCGATACGCTCAATACCCGAGTAAAAATGCTTCGACTTGAGTTCGACTTGGTTGCGTCTTAAGTTCGTCTCCAAGACATCGATGTCTGGCTGCGTCTCAAAACTGAGTCGAAATATAGGCCTTCGTCTTACTTTTATGACGACGACCGTTAAAACGGCGTTTACTTGTCTCAAGTCGAGCCTTGTCTTGGCTAAGACGACGTTTACTTGACTCAAGACGAGCCTTGTCTTGGCTGAGATTATCGAACCTTTTTTGGCTTATAAATGAGTTTAAAATTGATATATGTATATGTATGTGTATATATATACACACACACACACACATATATATATATATATATATGTATATATATATATTTATTTATTTATTTACGGATTGTTATTTGTATCATACTTGTTTGACGATGATACCGAAAATGTTGTTTTTTTTTACGTATTTCTAACGGCTTAGGGGATGCCTCTAGAAAGTTAGAATTTTAATTGTTTGAAGCTAATTTTTAAGAGTTATACTCGTTCAGACCCACCAATTCTGAATTTTTAAATTAAAAATAACTAATTTAATAATTAAAAATTTGTCATTAGCTTTTATGACTGTTAGAATAATCCTTTTTGTTAGGGCAGGTATACGCTCGAAGTTATAAACCCCATGTGTACTATGTAATGCCTTCTTCTGTCAATTTAACGATTCCCCTCAAACCCTATGTGACGCTTTTTTGTACTTTTTGTATTAAGAGGAACTAAGTACAAATATAAATACTAAAAGTTGAATTATTTCTAATTAAAAAAGGCAAAATTATGTAGAACAAATTATAAATTATTCGAAGCCTTTAAAAGTGAACAATTTCAAAATGAAGCTTATAAAGATCAACATTTTTAATTTAGGAGTATTTGATGTAGAAAAATTGAAAGCCTACATTTTTAAGCCTTAGATTGAACTACATTTAATTCAAAGAACAAACTTTTTCATGGCAATTGAAAACGCTAATAATTTTTAAGAGAGCGATTTCAATTGAAATTCGGTTAAAAACAAATTATTTCAAGTTTGAATCATTCTAAACTAAATAATTTTCTATTGTATCGCCTAAAATAAATAAATGATATAAAAATTGTAAGTAGTCTCCATTTGATGTTAAAAAATTTTAAGTCAAACAATTGAATTTGAATATTGCAGATACAATGTTTAAAAATGTAAAATTTCCATCACTTACGAATGATAAATTTGCAGTCTTATACTTTATGAATGAACCCTTCAATTCTAAAAAAAGTTCAATTTGAAAAATAAAAAAATTGTAATTAGATTTATTAGTTGTTTAGAAAGAACATATTTTATATACAAGTTGATCTGTTTCCAATTTAAACGACTTTTTAATTATAATAGCGAAAGTATGAGCTATTCCAAACTAACTATTTCAAAATTACACAGTTTTAAATTCAAAGAGCATAATCTTAAACAAATTTATTTAGTGGTTTAGTCTCGTAAAATTTCAAAATTAAGTTTTTATTAATCGTTTATTTACAATACAAATTCCTGGAAATCAATATTAAAAAAATTCAAACTAGAAAGGTTTCGTGCCATATATTAAGCTACAGGGATACAAGAAAAATGCTTTAAAAACTAATAACGTAACAATTAAAACAGTTTGACATTATATAACAAAAGATCGCGGACTACAAGTGATTCTGAGATGATTTCAAAATGCTTTCAATAAATGATGTGCTTCCTAGTTATTATACTTTTCTCTGAGTTTGTAAGTAGAATAAATAGTTTGGTTTCACGAGTCGCTGTCTTGCTTGATGATCTTGTCTTAGTGCAATAAGGAAAAAAAAGGCTTTAATCCAGCTTTAAGCCAAAAAATAAGAATGCAGTAGATGTAAAGCGTAAAATTGTTTTACTTTAAAAACTACTTCTCTACATGTCTCCACAACTATTCCGTTGATCCCATCATTTTCTATTATATCCTCGATTATATCAAAGTCCACCTTCCTTGTTTATTTTAAACTGCGCGCATGCTTAATTGTCTGAACAGACGCAGATTGTTCGGCAGCTCTTCTCTTGATGATGCCAGACTAATGATTCCTTGCATGGAAGTTCCCAGATGCTCTTAGTCATATTTTATTGACGAGTTTATTGATTTTGACAAGTTACCAGTATAAACTGGTACTGACATACACTGAGTAATAGGGTAATATCTCAGAAGATTAATTTCTTGCTGCAATGTTATCTTTGGGTTGCTGTACCAGGAAGATAAGCATAAAGTATAATTTACAGTGAGTAGTATGAAAGGCTCTAAATTTGGAACTTAGATTCTACGAAACATTAAAATTGACAAACTACAAACTACAAAATACAAACTATCAAAATACAAACTATTGGAACTACTAATAACTATTGCATTATGAAGGGCAGGCAGTTTCGCATCGTTTGTGACAATTTAGATTAGAATAATGTATTCGTTTTGTAACTCAAAGTAAATAAAACCGGTGAGCGAAAAGTTTTTTTGGTTAGGTCTGACCTCTTGTAGAATTTATTTTTAAATAGTTACGATAATTCCACTGGAATGTTTTCGATTTTAATTGAACTTGGAGATGACAGATCCGCGACTATATTATTCTAAGCTTAAATTTATGTACGTATACTGCAATCACGCAATAAAAGTTCTCGTTATAGAGAACCAGGTTGTTGAAACGGGCGAGTGGCGTATCTTCCTTACCGCGAAACCCCGCATTGCGTGGGGGCCTCCTTCGGCGAGGAGGCTGTGGCCAGTTGTGAAAATAGATTTTAAATTTAATTTTATACATCACTGTGTATTTTTAAATATTTAGTTATTCAAATTGCAGATATTGTTTTACAAACCAATTTTCAATTGCGCTTCAAATACGGCCAACCAATGCGTGGCCTTAACCCAAGCAGAGTAGCTCATGGGGCCAACACAGGCATCATTGACATTAACTAAAAAAGAACGGGTAGGGAACAGACTCGGGCTATTGAGTATTTGAATGATTTTTCTTACGTTTCACTCGAATAATTGTTGAACCATCAATCGAATGTGTATTTCAAGTGTCACGGAAAAGGGAGACTTGAAAAATAGTCCAGGCATGGCGTACGATAAAAGGTATTTTCACCGTAATAAGTAGGTAATGCGCGTTTTTCTTTCCAACACGGTTAGTTAAGTGGTTCTGATTAAAATTTCAAGTTTTCTGGAAATGAGCCCCGTGCGTGTCGGAGATCTTTTTGAAATAATTTCCAATAATCGTGATTGCGTAGGCTGACCCGTCCCCTTGTATTTTACAGCAACATTTTTAACACTAAAACTAAACTAGAGGAAATTCTGAAAAAGTCCTTGGCAAAAAACCTCCTGTCTTCAATAGGCGTCAGTAACCAGCGAAAATTTAACATCAGTAATTAATTAGTAAGTTTTAAAAAGTATTTTTAACATAAAATAATACAACTTTACAAAAATGATCCCTTCAATAACATTTGTTATAAATAATAAATAAACAAAGTAAAACCATTTTTTTTCATTTAATTTCGACAACAGATATTCTGGAAGTGATTTTCACAAAGTAAATACATTTAATATGCACACAATTGATAGAGTGAAGCGTATTATTTAAAAAAATTTTTGAACAATTTTTGTCTTATAACAAAAAAGGAGCATAAACATTTTTGGCTACAAATAACTCAAAATAGAAAAAAAGATTTTAAAAAACTAAGAGTCATATCAAAAAAGTAAAAACACCTCTAGATTCATCTCGGATTTTTTTATATGACTCTTAGTTCTTTTAAAAATTAATTACACAACTTTCAAATTAATATCTACAGGAACGGAGCAACAGTGCGCCGAACAACAAATGCGCTAATTGGTTAAAAAATAAGTATACAACAAAAATTCACACCTAGATATTTTCAAGAGGAATGCAATGGTGTACTTAGTTTTTCGATCCAATGCATACTTTGTTCATTACAATTGCAGAAAGATAACAATTGGCGTTAATACCGTCTACCCCGGCAGCCTTACCGTTCTTCAAGTTCTTAATTATATCCCTAACCTCAGTGACACAGACTTTCTAAATTGAGTTTTCTATTGCATCGTATTCAACATCGCAGTTGTGGTGTTCTATAGCTTCATCTCTGAATTGTCTCCTAAAATAATCTCTGAAAGCCTCTAGTATTCCGTCTGCATCATATACTATTTCCCCCCTACTATTTCTCATGTTGACAAATTCCGTACTTTTATTTCCTTAAATTTTTTTATAAAGCAGTTTCTTCCCTACTGAAAATTCCTATATAGGTTCCTATATAGGTTCCTGTATAGGATCCTACATAGGAACCTATGTGTTTTATCTATAAGTGCCACCTATAGGAAATGACATAGGATCTTATAAAGGATCCTATATAGGTTCCTGTATAGGAACCTGTATATGTTTCCGCATGGGACAATATCCAGATGCGCAGTACTATTTTATAGCACTGACGGATGCGCAGAAGTTTTTTTGGTCCTCCAGGAGCACCTAGAGACATGCGTACCATTAGGTACCATAAGGTATCATTAGTTAGGTACCATTAGTTAGGTACTATTAGGTTCCTTATTAGGGAGTGTCCTATACCGGCACCTATATAGGATCCTATGTCCTTTCCTATAGGTGGCACCTATTGGTGAAACATATAGCATCCTATGTAGCATCCTATATACGATCCTATGTAGGTTCCTATATAGGATCCTATACAGGAACCTATATAGGAATTTTCAGTAGGGTTGCTTCCTTCAAAGTCGTTTTGTATTTTCATCTCTTCTTCTGCTCTAATTGCATCTTTACGTTCCTTAACGAATCGCTTGAGTATCCTGTTTTCGTGTCTATAATCATTTCTACGTCAATTTCTTTCCTCATCCCTAAGACCTGCGATGTTCAAAGTTGTCATGTACGCTTCTCTCTTTGCTTTTTGGGCAGCCTGAATTTCATCATTCCACCACGAATCACCAGACATTCTTGCTACAACTGCGGTACCACACACTTCGATCGTACATCTCATAATGATATCCCGTAACTTTGTCCAGCGCCCTCTATATCTTTGTTCTTCATACGGCCATCCCACGTTTCCCTATCTATGCGTTCGATTATCTTATTTTGAAAATCAATTCGCACATCCGGTTTCTGTGGGTTCTCAATTTTGATTCACGTTTGTTTTGCTTTTTGGTTCTCATTTTTCTCCATCTCCGACCTAAAGTTAATTTTTGAGATCAGAAGGTAATGATCAGTATTGCATTCAGGACCCCTCATGACCCTTGTATCTTTGACTAACTCTCTTAATCTTTCATCCGCAACAACAAAGTCAATTATACTGCGGCTATTTCCTTCAGACCAGGTGTACATGTGGATCATTTTATGCTTAAACAAAGTATTTGTAATAAACAGACCCCTTTGTAAGCATAGGCCAACTAATTTATCTCGCTGTTTTATAATATTTCAACTATTTGAAATGGAAATAATTTAACGTCTAACTTACGAAGTATCCAGTTAAATAAATAAAATTTCAATTTTTAATATTTTCACCTTAAAATTGCTTAAAATAATAAAATTCTGAACATTTTAAGTTCATTGATTGATTTTTTAATTTAGAGCATTGAAAATGATAACGTGGAATTATATTTCTGTAATTGAATCTGACTCTTTGAACTCTACAATTCATAATTTTATAAACAAATCAAAGAAGTTAAATAATGTACATTTCGCGGCTTATTTGCCTTTTTTTAACCCTTACTTGACACACTGGGGTACAAACAACCCCAGGCCCACATTTCCTTAATTTTGAGTATCCAAACCTGAAGAAAATGGGCCTGTGACATCATCTGTTAGTAGTTGGAAAGTTTTGCTGCCCCTTCCAGCCCGTACCATCACGCTGGAGTGATCAGTCTCTCTGCGACATCCGTCCAAATTCGAGTATGATCACCTGTACCCCAGTGTGTCAAGTAAGGTTGAGTTGGTGAAATCGAAGTGAATTTTTTTTCTTCCATATATTGACATCGAAGTGAATAAAAAACTAAGTACATTATGTTATACAATGTCTAAATTTGTTTATGGCATATAACAGTTTTTTTTATTCAGATGTCGTATTATTTAATATTACTTCCGATTGGTCACTGAGCCGATTTACAACACTAGCCACTCATTTACTTGTGACAGTTGGTATACTTCGATGTCTCTCCGGCAACGAATGCTCCCTGATCCATTCAACATAAGGGTAAATAAAACTCTGAAGAAAAGCAAACGCGAAATTCCAGCCGACTTCATAGTTGCGCCGAGAACACGGCCAAAATCAAAGTTTGCCATACGCAGGACCTAACCCTCGTCTGCTACGCTCAAAAAAACAAGATGTCAAATAAAATTGTCCTCGTAGTTCCCGCTTTTATGCGTACCGAGGAAGTAATGGATGTGAAGCCGAATATTGTTAGGCATTATAACACAACAAAAGTACTGTGGCTGTACTGTAACAAAAGTACTGTACTGTGGCTGGGAAGACTTGCAGGTTGCCGGAAATGTATTTTTGCGGAATGTTGGTTCAGGCAATTGTCAACGCGAGATTTTTGCTCAAATGCAAACTGAAAAATTGCGGAAACGATGTCAAGGTCATGTCGATCGACTAACTGGAAAATTTATATATCCATCTCGTAACATCGTACTTGGAACAGAGGTTTGCGGTGGGTACGCTCCGGAGGAATGTTAGACTTGACATCGCAGGAATTAAAAAAAATATATTGGGGCTGAAAGAGCTTTAGTACGCATCAATCTACCATCTGCAATGCGCTGCGTACTTTGAAAGAGAAGGGAAGATCGAAAAAGCCGAAAAAGTTGCTCAGCCTGTCACCGTCCCATTTGAATTGAGCACAGTTATGTACTTTGCGACGATTGTACCGACAGTTGAAAAATGAATTGGTTTCCTAATCAATGTGATTATGTTTTTTATGTCATTTTTAACATATTCATTAGATTTTATAACCATACTCTTTGAAATATTGGTTTGAAACAATAAACATTACTCATTATTCTGGTACTAATACAATACTCATTTTTTAGCGAAATTCCTCCATTCATTTCTAAGAATAAATACCTTCTTTTTAGGGATCACCAAGGAAACCTTTTTTTTCTTGTAGAACTATATCTTGAGCGAACTCAGCTGAATTTTTAGCCATTTTCGAACAAAAATGAAAAAGTTATGTTTTTTTGTTGTTGTAAAACTTGTCATTTTTTCGGACATTTCCATTTTTTTACTAGAGTTAATTTTACTTTTTGGTCATATCATCTATATAATTTCAAAAAGTATACTCTTAGGAAGCTATAAAAAATTCACAACTTAAAATAATCAACAACTTATTTTTTATAACAATTTTTGTCGCTGGGGTACAAAGCACCCCGATGTGTCAAGTATGTCACACAGTCGAAGTGTGTCAAGTAAGGGTTAAATTTGCTTAATTGAAATGTTTTAGTACCTTTAATTGTATACGTGTAAATTATTTAGCATTCGAATAAAAAAATTTGAATGAAACAATTTTTAAAATTCAATTTAAAAAGTGTAAAATTCAAGAGTTTCACATTGAGTGCTTATTATCGTGAAAAATGTTTGCGAACCGACAAAAAACCAGGAAATGACGGGAAATTTTTCTCTGATTAAATGGCCTTCCTAATATATGTACGTACCCATTTAAAAATCAGTACTTTGATAAAGTTTGATTTTTGAGCACAAACATTTTCAGGTTCATTATGACGTTATACAATCAAAATAGATGGTCCTGACTGTTAAGGTTCTTAGAGTCTCCAGATAGTACCAAAAATCATTGAGGTTTCCCCGAGATGGACTCTATATAGCGTGACTGCAGTGTGTAGTAATTAATGGGTAATCAATCACTGTCATCGTAAATAATGCGAAAACATAATGACTGGTCACATTATCTGAAAAGAAAATGACTAATATATATATATATATTTTTTTAAATGTTCGAAATCGTTTAAATTGTATGGAATATGTAAATAATTATTTATCACTTTGACTTACGAATAATTAGTGGAAATAATGCCCATAAATAATATTTTGACCCGACTAATCATTATACAATTTAGTGGCTAATCACTGTGCTTTCAAAATCAGAAATCCATAAGCTGATGTAGCCGATGACTACATTTTACGAGATTTGAGGACCAGTGCTAATATTGCTCATCACTATTTCTCGTCGCGAACAATCATTTTGTTTTTCAAAAAGAGCTCATTTATAACAAATACTTGACTTGAGAATAAAACTATCAAAATGTATGCCTGGTGTAGAGGAGAGAGCCACAATATAATCGATTTCGTTGTTTCGGATGAAAGGCTAAGGGAGGTAATAAAAGATACAAGGACATGATAGGTTCTTAATGCAGTACCGATCATTACCCTTTAGTCTCCAAAATAAACTTAGGTCAGGTGTGGAGAAGAAAGACGACGAAGAAAACAAAACACACGAATCAAGATTGACAATTCACAGAAACCGGATGTGCGAATAGATTTATAAAATAAGATAAACGAGCGTATACAAAGGGCAACTTGGAAGGCTCTAATAAACCATAAAAATATAGAGGGATCATCGGCCATGATCCGGAATGTCCTTAATAAGAGTAACTGAAATTCAAGCAGCTGTTCAAGAAAAGAAAGAAGCACATAAAAGAAGAAAAAAAATGCAAAATGACTTTGAAGGAAGCATGAAACTATTTTATGAATGGGCGTTTACTAATATGAAGGGAGGTAAAAGTGCACAGTTAGGCAACATAAGAAATTGCAAGGGTAAAATGCTATATGATAAAGATTGGACTACTGGACACATTGAGAGTCTCTTTTAGCTTTGGAATTATTGGGAGATAAAGCTATATGTCACCACACTACGATCTAGCATACGATCTGTCAGAAAACCCAGTTGAGAAAATCTGTGCCTCCTAAGTTAGGGAAATAATTATAAATTAAAAAATGACAAGACTGCTAATGTATACAGTATTAACGCTGAAATACTTAAATACGGTGGCGACTACATACATCACAGGTTGTGCGAATGGATAAAATTATACATCGATATGGGAGAAGTTTCAGATGACTAGAAAAAATTGATTATCGTACCAATATACAAAGGAAAGGGAGATAAAATTAACTGCATTAATTACAGAGGGATTAGCTTATTAAGTACTGTAAGCAAAATCTATTCAAAAACACTTTTTCGTAGGGCTATGAAAATAACTGAAGAAAATATATGGGAATTTCAAAGTATATTGATACCAGGAAGATCATGCACGGATCAAATATTTAGCTCAAGACAGACTACACGACAAGGTTTCAGAATAAGGAAAAAAATTTTCGGTCAATTTGTTGACCTAGAAAAAGCGTTTGACACAATGAATAAAAGTATATTTCGAGAAGGCCTGAAAGACTAAGGAGTCAATGAATGGTTTCTTTTAGCAATAAAAACAATATATATTGATATCAAAGCGAGTGCAAGGGTTAATTTGAAACTCAGTGAATGGTTCGATATTATGCAAGTTGGTAGACAAGGATCCGTTATGTCCTCATGGCTTTTTTTATATTCATCGGCAAGTGTCACCGTGGGTTAGCGGTCGCAGATGATAAGGGTGATATGGCACAGTAAATTAAAGACTTGCGAAGAATGTTGAGCAAACTGAATGGAAGTATGAAGAACATTGACCTCAAAATCCACACAAATAAAACAAAAACTACGATGTTCCAAGGAAAAATTGCCCTAAATGATCAGAGAGTAGATCAAGTTCATAAGTTCGTATATCTCGGTAGGCTATTCACTAGAGACAGAAAGGTAGATGTAGAGTTATCGGTAGAGTAGGGCCCATTATTAGAAGTAAAAATATAACGACTACTGCTATAGTCTAAGGATATGACAAAAAAGGTATTTAAAAAATAAATATTTATGTATTGCGAGTACTTTGAATATGAATATTAATGGTCCTGTTTAGATTGAATAGGGGAGAGTGGGGCTAAATGTGTACACGTCAAAGTTGAACTGAATGTCACATAACCACGGACGTTCCTTTCGGGTGCCGATAGTCATCTGTAGTCCAAATTTCAGCACTACAACTGTTACTGCTCGGAAAATAATGCAGATTGAAAGGTTTCGAAAATTTAACATTTTGCCCCACTCTCCCCGACATATATTACATTTGGAACATTATATTACAAATAAAATTTCTAACGCTACGGGGTATCGAACCTATGTCTATATACTTAAATCTATCGCCTAGCAGTCGGGAGTGCTAACCATTTCGCTAAACCGACAAGTTGAAACACTGTAAAAAAGTCATCCTCATAAGCTACCGTTCAGAAAAGTTATTGTAAATGTAAAATACACGAACTCTTAACAGGAATATCAATACAATAATTTTTTAATAAATACTTTAAATCGATTACAATTTTTCTTGGCGTAATATTTCGTTTTCTTCGCTGTAGGCTACTTTACGAGTTTTTTCAATGACAGGAAATGTCATTTTTCATAAACATTCAACATTTTTAATGACAGAACTTAGAAATTTCATCATGAACTTTGACGATTTTTCAACAACAAAATTTTTATCTTTCGTGTATGATTGGTTTTTTAGGTGCTAAAAATGAGACTCGGCGCAAGGAAGTGCCGATGCTGGGCCAAGCATTGGTGGCGGATCGGAAAATATAAATAGCCAATATAGGCTGCCAGAACTGGCGCAACATTGGTCCAATTAAAATTCCGATATTGGCCCAATATTGTTAGCTGAATTTTGATTACCAAAATTGGACCAACACTAGGCCGTGTATTCAGTTCCGGGAATTCGTACTTGGATTGTTTTTTAGGTTCTAAAAGTGAGACTTGGCGCAATAAAGTGCTAATACTGGGCCAAGCATCGGTGGAGGATTGGCAAATATAAATAGCCAATATGGACTGCCAGTACTGGCTCAACATTGGACCGATTCAAATGAAACATGGTTTGCTGTGGTAAAAGTGACACTTGGCTCAGTAATGTGTCGTCACTGGGCTAGACTTTGACGGATCCTCGTGAAGCATGGTTCCCCGTACTAAAAGTGAGACTTGGCGCAATAAAGTGCCTACACTGGGCCAAGCATCGGTGGAGGATCGGCAAATATAAATAGCCAATATAGGCTGCCAGCACTGGCTCAACACTGGGCCGCATACAATGCCGATATTGGCCCAATATCTTTAGCCGACCTTTGGCTGCCAGAATTGGACCAACGTTGGGCCTTGTGCGAATTGCGAATTGTGTGAATTGCGCCGGCAATTCGCACTTGGGTTGTTAAATAAATAAAATTACATTTGATATAATATATGAAATATTTAAATTCGACTATATGATTTTTTAACCCACACATTTACTAAAAAGTAGCTCTTTTAAAAATTATGATTGTAAACGAAATTTTACTCAGTTTATAAATAGGCGTGCGCTACAATTATAATCATATGATTCTTTAAATAAATATTAACAAATAATAAAATAATGATAGACTATAGGTCAAAAATTAATACAATACTTTTTCAAGAGTTTATTATGATAGCTATTTATACTTCACAGCATACGTCCTTTTTATTTGGTTGGGTTAATGTGCGACGTTCTGTAGAAAAACAGGTTCCTAACCTTACTTTCTTCTGGATCTCATTCCGCTTAAATATATAAAAAAATGCTCATAGGCAATTTAATTACATTTAAACATAATCTTCAGATCCCCTATATTTGAATTATATTGTGATAGTCATAAATATTAGTAATAACTTCGCATAATCTTGAATTTAAATTCGGTTTCCATTTGTCACGTTTACAATTTATGATCCACATTGACAGACAGATTCCTTAGATATATCTACTGTTTCCTTTTTAACAACTGCAACGTGAGTTTGAACCACTATATAATAAAATGTTAGCGATCTACGTTATTTACTCAAAACTGTCAAGGAATTCCTTCACTACAATACACACACACACACACACACACACATATATATATATATATATATATATATATAAGATTGATTAAGCGTGACAAAGATTAGCTTTTATGACAGTCAGAATGACCCTTTTTGTCAGGAGCAGTTATAAACCGCTCGTCTTGAAGTCATAAAAATTCTACTCAAGGCATAAATATATGTCTTCAACACATAGAAGCTTGTATTGGGGGGCAATTCAAGTCGATAACAAGGCGAAGGATTTTTACTTGGGCATAGAAACACAATAGATTGCACGAGATCAAATAGTTTATAAGAAATGCATGAAGAAAATTGTCAGTGGAGTGAATGACGCCTAAAAAAAGAGCTTGCATTTTAATGGACTCGAATGGGGAGCTTCATATGATGACTTTGTGAGGCTTTTCACTCGGGGTAATCGCAAAAGAGATTGATCAGCAACCTGGATCGAAGCAGTGTTGTGGAACGGTCGTGTTATTTAAATAAATAACACGGGAATTCTACATCAATCTAAGAATCTCTACCCTGCCCCCATATTACTCCCTTCCACACCAAGGCATTCACGCTTCCCAAGTAAAAATTCTTCGACTTGAGTTCGACTTGAATTGCCCCCAATCAAGATATGCTGAAGTTGAAAATTTCAAGTTGAGCACGTGTCAGTTGTGAGTCGAGGCCAGAATTTATTCTATGTCTTGGAGATAAGTTTATATGGCTTGAAGACATAAATTTATCTCTTGAGTCGAATTTTTATGACTCCAAGAGAAGCGGTTTATAACTTCGATTATATACCGAAAATGCTGTTTGTTTTTACGTATTTCTAACGGCACAGGAGATCCTTCTAGAAAGTTACTATTGTAATTTTTTTAAAGAACATTTTTAACGGTAATACTCGTTCAAACCTACAAATTCTGATTTAATTAAAAATAACTAGTTCTCTAATTAGAAATTTTTCATTCTTTAATTTCAATCTCCTTCATGAGTCGAAAAAGGTTCGTCTTGAGACAGGTTTACATCGATCATCTCAGCCAAGACAAGGCTCGTCTTGATACACGTAGACGCCGTCGTAATTATCATGGCCATACAAGTATGGCCTATGTATCGACTCAGTCTTAAGACGCAGCCAGACATCGATGTCTTGAAGATGAACTCAAAACATAATCAAGTCGAACCTCTCAATTGACCTAATTTCATAAACTACGGCTTTTGGTAATGCGTCTAAAATTCAGCTCTTTATTAGTTGAGAATGTAAGCTCGCAACGCTTACGAAAAACGTTAGACCAAAAACCTTTTTTTTTTTTGATAAATCGCACAGATCCTATAATTTAATGGCAAATATTAATAACCCTAAAAGACTACCTTAAAAAGTTTAATTCCCTAAGCGCATGTGAAACTCATCCCAATTCTACCTCTAAAATATAAACAATTTGAGGTCGTAAGAACAAAAAGTGCATTTTACCTCAGCTTCTGTGGAACTCACTTTAATTCAACCAAACAAAATTTTTAAATTCCAAAAATATACACTAATTCAAAAAATTGAAATTTTGTTGATGAAAACAATAAAATTAGAAGCAAAAAATATACATAAATATTTCCTTTCTCTAGGTCATGTGGAGGAAACCAATTTTACCCCTAAAATTGCAAAAGTTCAGTGAAAATAGACTTATTGGAAAGCTAGAAATTTTCTCGATAATAATTTTGGTATTTGATGCTATAGGCTTATAAAAAAATTTTGATTTCTCTAACTCAATTTGAAACCTATCTCCTTCGAATCCCCATAAAAAATAACGCGGGTGCCATATGACCTGGAATGTTGACACGTTGTTTGTGATATCTTGGGATACATTTTTGTCAGCAACACCAATAAAATTTGGAGTTTTTAAATTATTGTCTTATTTACTTAAAAGTGCGGCAAGATCAGTAGAAGTATTTCAAGTTTCTAAATTATTGAATTTTAGAGATTTCTTCAAATGTTATGGGTTGAATCAGATTGGGTCAAAATTTTGTTTGAAGGAGGAAACTTTTAGGTAGTTTGTAGTATTTTATAAAACTAGTTACTGGTATAAAACTATAAGTCTCTTACTTTGGAAACATAATGATTTTATTAAGGTATCAGTGTTTATATTAATATTGATTCAGGCGTAAATTTTTGTATAACATTTATTATAACACTATTTTTAAATTTCGTGACTACAACTATGTATGTACATGTATAAGTACAATCGTCATACTGAGTGCATACTTTTCTTAAAGTTAAAACCTCGAGATGTACCCTCGATGGCCTCGATTTGAATCCTAAAATGTCCATGACTTTCTACATTGAAGGTCGACCTTCAGGTTGAAATTAAGTTTCGTTTCTGATTCTCCTGAGACCTTCGATTTGATCGTCTCTGCAAGTAGTGAGATA
Organism: Belonocnema kinseyi; assembly: GCF_010883055.1. Classification (NCBI taxonomy): domain Eukaryota; kingdom Metazoa; phylum Arthropoda; class Insecta; order Hymenoptera; family Cynipidae; genus Belonocnema; species Belonocnema kinseyi. Next base: position 97,462,827 of record NC_046662.1, read on the forward strand.
ATCCCAAAAAGGATTCCTGGACTATGTAATATATGGCCAACTCATCGCTTGCCCAAACAGCTATAACTACATTTGAATATGTGTGCATGTATAGATTTGTATGTACTCGGAAATAAATAAGTAAAGATATTTGTAAATAGGATGTATTTAAAGTTACATGAATGGTTTATGACTACATACCACTAGATCATGGTCTTCTATCGTCCTACATCCGGAAGAATGCAGCTGTAATTTCCAATTCAGTATAGCCAGTGTAGCGTTAGATAAAAATTATCTTTGAGGTTTATTGTAAAACCAAGATTAATGTTATGGCCCCCTATAATTATGAGGTCTTCCATATTCTAATGATTCTGTAAATCAATCAATAGAACAAAACTCGAAACTTTTATATTTAATTCACTATGCATTTGTATTGGGGATTATTGTATGGATACTTTGCCTTCGTCTCAAGAAATGTTTTTACTGTATATCATTCTACAGTTGATTCTAGGTAGAAGGCTTTCAATTTAATTAGTCGATTTATTTTGTCAAAATTATAAATTTAGTACTTACTATATTGCTGATTTTGTACACTCATAAGATTA
>NC_046662.1:97463510-97474022 GCF_010883055.1 Belonocnema kinseyi
GATTAAGAACTATGGGAAATCATGTTTTTTCATTTTCTAATCATTGGGCAGATATTGGCACTTTTTCCAGGCAACTGATACCGTCGAAGTTTTTGCACCTAATATACTGCTATTATATCCCTGACAACTATGAGAAAATAATGATGTAAGTTTTTTCATTGATCTTCGTAAACTACTTCTATATAATGCAGAAACGCTCTCTCACATAAAAAGCTTCTATGGTATAAGTTGTCTGCAAAAAGTGCCAATATGTGCCCAATGATCAGAAAGTGAGAACACATGAATTCCCATAGTTTTTAATCAACCGAATAAACAAAAACGGTTATAAAACTATAAATTACACAGGGAAAATCTTTTAAATTGAACGTGAAATTTAAAAAAATTGCTCTCGACCTACAGAAATTCTGGATTGAGGCGGAAAATGTTTGATTGGAAACAGTAATCGAGTTTCGAGAAAATGTAGGTGATAACTTTCGCGTTTTAATTTTCATTTCAAAAATAATTTCGTTTCTACAGCTATGGAGTTCCTGAATTGTAATGGAATACTAAAAACCTATACGTTAGGGCATATCGAAATTCAATAATTTTGTTCTTTTTTTGCGGGAAGTGGGCGGAGAGGGCTGATAATTTTCTAATAGGTGCCAAAATAACTTTCGGTAAGTTTGAGCAAAAACAAAATTCTCTCAATTCGCACAACGCGCCCAAACGTTAAAATCGCGCAGAAATAAAATTTTCTCCGTATTTTCAAGCGTAAACTATTAAAGTACACTGGAAATTAAAATTAAGAACGGTTTTGGGCATGGTTCGCATTGTCGTTGATCCTATTTCCAGTCTGTTTGCAAATAAATAGATAATTCTCGGAACGAGGTAAATCCGGACTGCTTTAATCCATGTTTCAGTGAAGTTTAATGCTATGATCCATAAACTGTATGTATGTGGTATAAATATAAAAAATAATCTTATGTTCTCGGACTCCCGTTAAAATAGCAAAAAATTGACAAATTCAAGAAAAATAGCATTTTTCTCGTTATTTTCAGATTAATAACTTTTTTTTAATTCGGTTGAACTGGGAAAGTTTTATGTTTACTATAATAATATGAGTTCCTATGCAGTATACATGTCATTAAAATATTCTTATGTTCGCAAACTCAAGTTAAATACTGAATATGGTGAAAATCACGATAAATGTAAATACTAAATACTATACCGATGTATGTACATATGTAGTATTTCATAAAAAAATTTCTTATTTTCACATACTGAAGTTAAAGTGTAGGATGTCTATACTCTGTAGGCACTTATATCATCGTAGTGAATACCATTTACCATTCAGGCCTATCAGGGAAAAAACTATTCGTTGAAAAAAACGAGATAAATGAAATTTTTCGTGATTTTGACCTTTGACCACGTTATTGTGCAAACTGACATAATTTTCTACATTCTCATTATAATTAGAAGGTATTGGTTCAATCAATTAAATCAATTCAATCAATCAAATTTTCAAGTTTGGAAGTCTCCTGACTTAGAAAAAATAGTTTTTATATCGGTGTCTGTCTGTCGTCGTTTTCTTCGTTGTAGGCTATAAACACGGTAACATTTGAAAAAATTATCCGATTGTATTACTCCTTGGCATACTTTATAAGGTTGTAAAAAGAGAGGACTAATAGTACTCGGATAAAGAGAGAGTTTTTAGAGTAATACTATTTTCAAAACCCAAAAACATAAATCAAAATTAATATTTTAGACCAAACGACGCATGATTCAAATTCCTGATTTAAATTTTGATCACACAAAAATAATGAAAAATAAAAAAATCCATTTTGTGGTCAAACCATGAAAGATACAAAAAATACAAGTTGCCAAAATGGTGCACTTAAATAAGACCTGCCAATTTTATTATGAACAACTTTTTGATTGAACACGTACTTTTTGCTTTATGCGTAAAAAACAAAATTAAAAATAAAGAAATTAAATTTTAAGACAAACAACACAATCTGTGAAAAAATAGACAATAGTTGCTCTTGAAAAAAGAGCTATAAATTTGTCATGAATAATTATTTGATATGACGCATAATTTTGGTTTAAATCATAAAAAAGAACATTAAAAATAAAAAAATAAAAAATAAATTTGTTGAAACAACGACACGGGTTGAAATAACATTTTCAATAACAATTTTTTTTAAAGAATAGGCTCTTTTTCAATTGTAAAAACAAGACAATGAAAATACGTTTGTTTCAATATAAATGCATATTATGAATTGTATCTATATAATTTTATTGGAATAATAGATTTTCCAGGATGACGTGATATAAAAATTTGTGAAAAATAAGGACCAAATGTTGAAGCAATCATGAAAAATAACATTTGTACATTATGTTGCAATATCTGAATAAGCAGTACCAGATCGAGATACAGAAATAAATGTAATATATATTCAATATAATAGTGTTGAACATAATATAGAAAAGTTCAAATTTTAGTAAAAATCTAGTAAGAAGCACGAAATACGTGATGATAATGTGGTCGTCAAAACAGAAGGAGCTTTAACAAAAGAGAGTGCTTTAACCTTTGATTTTAAAAGGTCTTTGCACAAATATGGAAGAAATGCAAAAACCAAGCGCTACACAGTGGGGAGAGATGAAAAAACGATGTTAAAAATAACCTGTAGGTCACAATTCTTCATCGATTCTTAATTTTGGTGTTTGAAAAAATTCAGCATTAAATTCTCAAGAAATTTTTTGAGGCGGCTTTTTCAATTTTTGTTTATTTCAATTTTTATAGAGCTGCAAGTAGCGAAACAAATTTTGATTAAAATGTTTTTTTTTTAATTCTCTGTGCAAATTTTTCTCAGTGACATCAGGCCTTAGGTTTGATGCAAAAGGCTCAGTGGAAGAAAAGAAATTGGTTGATATGTCAAGTTATTTGTTATAAACAAATATTTGCAGTAAATAGCCATTACGATAATTTATGTTTTTTTAAAGTATATTTATACATCGAAATCGCCTGTTTAGAGCAGTAAGATAAAATGTGATCATGAAAATGTGGTATCTAATATAATTTGTTAAATTTATCAACACTTATTACAAACAAATGCATGATTTTGACAGTTTTAGGCAGAACAAACCGAATTTTCTCCCGATTGTCTTTGTATCTCATTGCTTGTGATACAAATTGATGTATTTTCATCATTTGATACAATTTTTTAAATTTATCAACAATTATTATAAACAAATGCATGATTTTTACAGTTTTAGGCAGAAACGAACCGAATTTTCTTCCGATTGTCTTCGAATCTCATTGCATGTGCATTAAAAAAAATTGTAATCAACATTTGTTTTACTATTTGCAGCTTTATAGAATTTTAAACAAACAAAAATTCAAAAATCGGCCTCGACAGATTTCTTGTGAATTTAATGCTGAATTTAAAAAAATTGAAAATCGATGAAGAATTGTGACCTACAGGTTATTTTGAACATCGTTTTTCAATTTCGCTCCACTGTGCGCTAGCGCGATGTAAATGCATAATCGAGTGTAAAGCACGAGATAAATATATTTTCGAGTGCGAAAAGCGAGAAACATCATACATAGTATGCGCTCTACGGGCGCTTTGAATTGCGGGCGAAGCTGGCCGCGCGCCCAGGGCGCGTTGAGAATATGCCAGCGCAGCGGAAAGATTTTTTTGTTTCAAACTATCTGGAAATTATTTAGGCACCTATAAGAAAAATTGCAGCCTTCCAGAAAAGAAAAGGCCAAATTGTTTTTTTCGAATCGCCCTACTATACATTCTGTCCGAGGTTCTATCAGACTGTTGCGTATATTTTAGAAGGGTGCTAAAGCGAGAACATCAAAACACACGCGTGGCTCGGGTAAGGCTTAAGTGGATTGACCCGCGAACTCTTAACTATCTCGCGAATCCACATTAAACCCGCAAACTCGGAGTTAACATTGAAATTTAAAAAAACTTCTCTTTTAAAAAATTTTTATCCTTCAAATATGCCTTAAGAAGCTTTATTAGTTCGTTCGATCCTACATTTGCAACAAAGTGGTTTAGGCCTTTCAGTTAAATTTGATCTCGTGGATTGGATTTGAGTTTTCGGGTATTCGGGTTATTAAATGCAGGTACTTATAGTTGAATTCCTTTTCCAGATCGCCTTTTCTAGTTCGCCTTTTCCATTGCACTGGGCCCCTGCTTTTAGCTTCGGCTATTATTATTTTGGACGTTACTTCTTTTGTTTCGATGCCAACAAAGTCAACACTATCCGCTTGAAAATAACCTGCAACAAAAAGTCGCTTCGGTTTTATTATAGTGTCATCGAAATTCAGTCAGCCGTTGGTCTCATAATTCATTTGTAGGGAATTAAAATTGACATCATTCGTGGACAACTTCATGAAAAGGGCCCTAATTATCAGTATGGAATAACGTATAGAGTCAAATAGCCGGATGAATTCCTGGAATTCCTGGAATGCGGGTCTCCGCCGGCACATTTTTTAAATGGGAACTTCGAAAAACCCTATCGTAGAAAAACACGAATATCACCTTAACTAAAACCGGCTATAAGAGCCCTTTTTCATACCGAAAACCAGATTTATCTCTAATTTTCAATATAGTTTTTGTTTTTATATATTATCTATAGATAATAATCTTCTAAAGGAAATAGTCAATTGCGTCACAGCAATGTCTAAAGTTGGTAGCAAGCTGTCGTAACATACTTTTGCTATTATTCTCATAATTTCGCTTCATCCGATTAAACGACTTTCGCTATTAGGCGTCGACAATTGAATGCCTTGCGAAAGTGACGCCTGTGCTTTTATTCATGGTCAAGAATAAATATCAATAAATGTTGCGAAACTAGTAATGTGAACCTCAGGCATGAGGAGCCAATAAAAGTCAATGTCACAGCTTACCAAGGCTTTCTAATTTCCCTTGTCCTGCAAAAAAAACTATATAATAATGTAGCAAACAATTTTAAAGATCTTCCTTCTTATTTTATTGCTTCCTCGTAAAAGAAGCATTTAATTTTTTAATTATTTATTCATGGACAGAGAAATCTAGAAAAATTATAAGTGTGTCTTAATAAGAAATTAGTTCATCTGTGTAAAAACGCTGTCTTCCTGATGGAAGGCAGGTGAAGTTATTTATTACATAATTACGTTAAATTTTGGTGACTAACGAAATTTTTTCTTTTCTGTTTCAGGTGAGTCCACATTTGAGAAATTCTCATTCAGGGTCATTGTGAGTATCAGAAATTGTCCGCTAAGAAATTTTTCGAGACCTCAGAAAAATCCTGGGAATTTTAGTCATAAAATATAACTTTTACTTTCAGGAAACCACTTTTCATTACTTGTAACAACATTGAAAGCATTGTGCTACTTTTGAAAACATTCAAAAGTTGTTACGGAATTTTTGAAAGGTCAGAAGTTTTCTTATAAAAAATAGCAATAAACGTTAATTGTATTTTGACTATAACCAAAAAACATGTTTTTTATTCTGTTAAGCAAAAAAATATGCCACAGAAACAATCAAGTGTCATGGCCTCAGTTTGCCTTATTTAGAAATTTTGTTAAATTTCAAATTAAATCAGTCGACTTCCGAGTAAATTTCATTTGATCACAAACACTGAATTTTAATCTAATTTTTGAATTCGACTTCTAAATAAGTCTTTCTGTTGGTTTTCGAATGTTTTCAGATTATTCTTCTTACTGAAGCTGATTAAAGGGCTTATCAAATTAGTAACATTTCTGAGCGGGATTGTAACTGAATAAAAAGTAAACGTCTCAACTAATTACTCGTAAGAGATATAGTGGTGTATCGCTGGGATTTTTCTAAATGGCAATTAACGCCCAGGAATCGAGTGGCTCTCGTATGAGTGAGAATGAATTTAACAGGGATGTAATTAAGATGAATTAATTACTCAATCCCCATCCTTTGCAGCCCTAACTCTTTGAGCGATAGCATGGTCTCAACCGAGGCCATCGCCCACGGCGCAGCCTTATTCTCTCTTCCTCTTCTAAAATTTCATATTAAAACATTTTATGGTTTTTATCTTTTACTTCCTCTTAAAAGTTGAGGGTAAACATATATATTTCTCTGCTTTCGGCGGCAGAAAGTTCTCAACTAATCTTCATGGAATATGGAGCTATTAGGTTTCAATTTACGAACGTTGATAGATGAAGTAAGTCAAAAAATACGTCATCAACATACACATGAAAAAGAACCTAAGAACATTGTGTCTTGTTTGCGTTGTAAAAGTGACCGAGTGCGGAGCGAGTTCAGAAACTAAGGGAATCGCTCGCCCTTAAGTATGTTTTATAGTAGTAAATTAGCCATGATTCTGATCAGAAATTCACGGAAAATAAATTCATGTTAAATTCAGCTATACACTAGCGACGATCGTTCGGGTAAGTTCGGAACAGCCACTGAATACACAGTATCCCTTACGTATATTTTGTTGTTGGACTTCGAGGCTGCGCTCGAGCTCTTCGACCAAGACATCGTGCGCAAGGGACTTTGTGTTCGGACATTATATTTACCCAAATAGCGTAACAAGATTTCTCTAGTTAAATTGACTTGCTCATTGTCTATCAAGTTAGCTGTGCGAAGGTAATCTAACAGAGTTCTTACATCTTTACTAGAACTTCCGATCATCAGATCACTTGAAATTTCGTTCGGCATTCGAATAGAATCCATTTTTAAATTGCATCTATACACTGACACACACATATACACAGAAAGAGTCAAATATTCTGGAAACTAAGTAGCTTAGAACATATGAGTAAAAAGGATGATCAAACTCTTTTTACATAAAAAATGAGTAACGCGAACGAAGAAAGACAATCTTTGTCAGGAGTGAATAAAAATATGGTTCACAGTTAAAAAAACTCAAAATCAAATTCCTCCAGAGATGATGATTTCTTCTAGCAAATCACACCTGGATACTACGCGACTAAGAAAGAACAATCAGGTAAACAAAAGCATGGGTTGTTTTCGTTGCCTAACTTCAGATCCATAAGATTATCATTTATTTCGCTAAAGAACTCACAAATGAAGATCAGCCACCTTTGAACTTTAACGCTAAAAGTCGAAGGAACTATGCACGAGCTGTTGATTTCAATCAATCTAATTAATAGGGCCTATTTAATCGTAGACAATGATATCAGTTTGCGATATTAAAAGATGAATAGTTTAGAACAAGAATAATCATGAACATTTGGTTCAGGGAAATTAGATATAATGTCTTGGTGAAGCCGCGTACCATAATGCATGCGAATTAGCTTATTTACTCTGGGAGAGAAACTTTCTTCAAACTTGTGAGTGTCCCGACTTTTCGTATGTTATAGAATTTATTTTCAACAATTATTAAATTTATTGTCCAATCATTCCTTGTATTCAAACCCTTTTGTGTTGGCCAACTGTATAAGTACTGAATAAAAAAACAAACCTTTTTCTGAAATTAAAAGGGCTGACTTTGAAAAAAAAACGAGTTTATACGTCGAAAAATGCCTGAATAATGTATATTTAATTTAAATGTGTTTAACACAAACATCTGATAAAACAAATTATAAGGTTTAGGAATTTTATCATCCTCATGAACTTCGGCGCGTGTAATGACGTCATTCGGTACTGAATCGCGAAGTACTACATTCAATTGTTTTTCCTCTCATTGCACCTTTCCGTTGAAAATGGTAATTTTTCTCATCTGCTTTGCAACTTATGTTATTTTAACTGATAGTTATTGCAACTGCGGTTTTATCATTTAATTTGTGAATATCACTTTTTTCAAATTCAATCTGCTATCAAAAATATTAATCTTTCTAACTATAAATGGCAATTATTAGGTTTATAGTGTATTTATAAATGAAATTGAAAATGGTATTTCTTCGTATACTGCGGCAATATTACTATTTTTTCTCGGCTACATCCTAGATTGCCATTGAACTTTTGTAAAGATCAATATTATAATATCTTTAACTCTAGAATTCTGAAATTTCTTCTTCATTATTATTATTTTAACGCAATATAACTGATATCTGTGAGTATTGTACAAAGAATTCTGTTATAATTGTTTAGCGATTTTTCATTTTAAAAGTGTACATTTGGACAAGTAAATCAGTTAAGACAGTTATTAGACAAAGAAAATGTGGAAAATCGCTGGGCCTTAAAAAGCTAAACTTATTAGATAGATATTTGTTAGGATGACTTTTTATTTGTGGATGAGGAAAAAAATGAGCTTAGACTAAATCAAAGGAATAAGCCTAACAGAAGAATATATCGCATATTAATTCGGTATGAAAAAGTAAAAGTATAACGTGTATGTGCATAGTATCATTGGGGTCCATAAAATGGATAAACTTGCTTCTAGTTATGTCAGCATCCTCTAATAGACAATAGTCGACCTGACTGCATTGTTTGATGCATAAATGTGTAGTGTATAGTGCCTATTTGTGTGTTTTTGCATACGTGTACTTTCACGGTGATCCATGCTAATCGATGTAACCACAGGTGCACTCATGTACACATATTGTTCGTACACCTTTGGTAACCATTACAAATTGTCAACAGCTTGTGATACAGCATCTACTCTCTTAGTTAAAGTCATATTTTGCTGAATATTCCATTATGTAATCGATTTTAAGTAGAACATGTATATTTCAAAATGCCGATATGCAAAACATATTTATAATCTCATAGTTCATTTTCTGTACATATATCAATAGAATGACACACTATTCAATTGTATATAAAGTTAAGTTTTATTCACTTCTAAGCAAAAAATTGGGTTTTTGCTAATTAAATATGAAGGATATTAAAAAAATTATTTGTTAATATTAAAAGTTCAATCAGTTTTTGATTATAAAAAGGAACAAATTGGAAAACGTACAGTACCACTATTTAATAATGTGTCCGTTATTTTGGCACCGTCTGCATTTTTTTCTCACCACCCCCTAAAAACTTTCGCCATAAATAAAAAAAAACTGTGCAAATTGTAAAAAGATTTGTTAATATTAATACATGCCTCCGAACTGTTCAAATTTTAAATAGAAAAGACACGTATTTGTCAGCCCGCTTTACTCGAATAGTCATTACTTTTTTCAAATGCACATCAATAAATGAAACATGACTGACTTGTAGGATATAATGCAAGGAAGGTAACTTAAATTTTCAAGGTTTTTTAGAATATATTATCATTGAGTTTGAGCTGTCCAAAATACCTTTTTTCGAGATTCATGAGTTTATGTTGAACGTATATGTGTTTATAAAAATGGTGTATATGGCCCAAATATTGATCAGATGTTAATCAAGGTGAGACGACCACACAAAAATCGATGACAATCACGAGATAGACCTAATTATGCGTCAATTTTTAGAATTTTTATTGTCATTTTTATGATTTATTATTGTCGTCAATAAATAATTATTTATCTATTACACAATTCTTATGATTAATTTTACAACTGTAGTGTTATCGCAATCGTTGAGCATTTTACCGTTATTGGATGAAGTACCAAGACGATAGTAAATTGTGATACCATTCGTAGTACCTTGCCTAGTAAATATTGTACTCTTTGAAACAGTTACTTGATGGTCAAGGATAACGATGGTACCGCAGTTTTTTCGATAGTGATAATTTCCTCATGCACCTAATGAAAGTGTAAATAGACAATTCTTAGCGAAAATTGTTTCATATGTTCGTAAGTTTATGTTTGGAAAAAAATTGAATACTACAATAACTGAAAATTGCCGGAAAAATTAAATATAATTGTTTGTTAGATAAATAATTATTCATTGTTAATAGTAAATTATAACAATGATACTACCAAATCGGAGAAATGGCGCATAATTAGTTTTACATCGTTATTGACGACGATTTTTGCATGGTCGTCTAACCTTTCCCGACGTCTGATCAATCTTTGGGCCATATATGTGACAGTCCACGAAGAAAGGGACCTAATGCGGAAAAAATCGATTTTTATTTTCTAATGCTAATCGATAGTTTCTAAGTTAGTCTTTCATTTCCAATAATTAGAATTTATTAAGTTAATGACTTTTCTTGCTATTAAGCATCAAATATAGGCATAATAACAGGATACTTAAACGATTAGTTAAAGAAAGTAAAGATACAATTAGAGCAGAAGAAGAGTCAAAAATACAAAACGACTTTGAAGGAAGCAGGAAACTACTTTATAAAAAAATGAAAGGAAACAAAAGTTCAGAAATTGTCAACATGAGAAATAGTAGGGGGGAAATGGTATATGATACAGATGGAATACTAGAGGCTTTCAGAGACTATTTTAGGAGACAATTCGGAGATGAAGCTATAGGACACCACAACTGCGATGTTGAACACGATGCGTTGGAAAACTCAATTGAAAAAGTCTGTCTCACTGAGGTTAGGGATATAATTAAGAAAATGAAAAACGGTAAGGCTGCCGGGGTAGACGGTATTAACGCTGAAATGCTTAAACACGGTGGCGAGTGTATACCACATAGAGTTTGCGAATTGATAAATTTA
>NC_046662.1:97474122-97482172 GCF_010883055.1 Belonocnema kinseyi
TCTGAAAAATCTCTATCCCATCCACACACTACTCCTTTCCCCTGCCGAGTGAGTCACGCCTACCCCGAAAGGGAAATGGCTTAATGGTGTAATAATAATAAGCGTATACTATAGCCGAAGCCGGCCGATGTGAACGGAGCTCTCGGATACGGCACCTAAAAGAGTAGTAGTAAGTGGAGGGGGTGCTTTTCGTAGACGCATCCCCCACGTACAATCCAGATTTAATGCATTAGGTCCCTTTCTCCGTTACGGCACATATACCATTTTTATAAACACACATTAGGTCCAACATGAACTCAATAATCTCACGCCACAACTTACATAGCCCAAAATTCGTGAAAATGTGTTTAGCAAAAATTTAAATGCAAATTTACAAGGCTTTCAGTAAAGAAAACGAAAAATGTGTACTTTAGTAAGCTCAAACTCAATGATAATATATATTTTTTAATTCTGAAAAAGAAGGTGTCGTTTTTTTTGTGTTCTTATTTTCCATTTACAATTTCAACAGCGCGGGGGCACTTGTTAATATGAAATAATCTTTTTTACATTATGCACGATTTTTTTTATTAATGTTGAGAATTTGTAGACAGGGGAATGGAAAAAATTTCGAAATCGTCAAAATAACTAACACCCTACTATATAAGATAGGCCAAAATGGGGATAGTTCAAAATGTATAATGTATAAAATAAGTATTCAAGTATTGTATTGGAGGTGTCAGGTTATTTTATTTCGAACTTTTTATTATTTATTTCTTTTTTCAATTTTTCGTTTGCTTGAGATATAATTTAATTTTCTTTTATACTCGTAGTAGCAGAAAAAATTCGTTTTCTGCTTTTTTCATCATACTGTCTAATGCATGATATTATAATTATCTGAGCCACAGCTAGAGTTAACTCTTTATTCTACTTCTGCATTATTCGCTAAAAGCAGTTACTAAATGGGAACTTTAAATATTATTATCTAGATTACACTTGAACTTCTGGACTTAATTGGATAGTTAATTAAAACGGAGGTGGAATCAAATACTGAAAATGTTGCTCAATTGACACACATAAGCTATTTGATAGCGAATTAATAACGGCTACTGTGGAGCAGCGAGGAAACAATTTATACTCGTTTTACAGTCAATGAACTAAAATGATGCTAATTTAAAAAAATCAAACTGAAACGATATTTAAAAATGCTAGTCGAGATTATACTAATTTCCTTCAATTATAATCTGACTTAGTCCAATTCACTAATGATCTGAGTTTCAACCCGTGAGTCAGTTTGGAAATTTCACCTTTGATGTACGAACAAAAAATATTTAGACAATTTTTCAAACTTAGCCCAGTTGAAAGCCCCGGTAACTACAGCCACGATCCTTCTCGAAACAAGCGATCCAGATGCAACTAAAGGTATACATCTGAGATGCAAAACACTAGACCCTGTTAAATAATCACTTATTCAAATTAAGAACACTTTGACATAAAGTAAGCATTATGACTTTAGAATTTAGAATTAATCTTAAGCACAGTACGAATGGGACCTGTGTCTTTTAGCTTTTTCACGATCTCTCCCAGTTAATGCAGTCGCTAACACTTCCGTATGCACGAATAGGTCGCTGAGATCAATTTTGTACAAAAGTTGAAACAGATCCTATTTAATTCGAATATCTTTGTTATTTATTCAAAATCCTGGCCAGTTCTTATTTAAACTATTTTTTCAACCATTTCATTTTATATTAACAAAGAAATTACAAAATTATTTTTAGCAAACAGAAATAAACCTTTTTTGCTTATTGCATTTTATCATAGGATAAACCGTTTGCTCAGAATGCATTGCTAAGAAAAATTTGAAACTTATACATGTTGTAATGTCCATATCGAGGTTATATCTATTAAAAGCAAAAAAGTAACCTTCCGATCAAATTTTTAAATAATCAAATGATCATCCAGACCCAGTGTCATAATTTTTCCTAAAACTGTTGCGAAACTTATACCTATTATGCATAATACGGTTTATTATTTATAAACTCTCTTGTTATATTGTTTATATCATATATTATAAATATAGAGCCTCAATGACCAAAATCGATTTTTTTGAAATTTTTTATTAATCTTTGACACAAGATGAAATTGTTTATTCTCATGACATTTTGTTGTTGTAGGCCATTACTTATTTACAGCTTTACAAATAATGTAATTTTTATAAATCTACGCTTCACTAAAATCCACAGTTTTAAGTGATTTGCGATAACCTTTTTTCATTGCATTTATTTCACTGTAAATAGTACAATTATATATGTTAGGATTTGAAATAACTGTTCCTCATTGTTTTACTGTATTTATACCATTTATATTTCTAGAGTTTTGTTTACCATGCATATTTAATTCTGCAATCACTTCTGAAATCTCTGAAATATGATCAAATAAAATTGAGTTTCAAAATTTGTTTAAAATAATACAATGTTATCGATATTTGATGAAATTGAAATTTGAGCATAAAATTTTATTTGTATTTTTGTCATTCATTCGAAGATTACCTGCGAATTCCAAAAAATCACGAATATATTGCACAAAATGCATTTTAAAAAGAAAATAAGCAAAGCATATATAATATATATTACCCTATATATACTATACCGTATACTATACCCATATACCCATACGCTATATTTGTTAACAGTTCTAACTTATACAAGGAAGGAATCCTATCAGTTTTATGGGGGCTTAACCATTTTCGAGGCCGCAACCTTTTTTGTTTTAAATGTTTTTGTTTTTTTTCTCATGAACGATGCAAGATTCCATAAAAGAGCAAGAGGCAGTTTTTGCAGAAATTTTCAAGGCCTGTAAACTTATGTCTAAACATTTCCTTGTACATGCCTTTCATTGTTTTCGAGAAGAAAAAAATCGATTTTTCAAAAATAGTTTTTTCCAATGTTTGGTAGCACTGTTTCATCAAGATCGAAACTTAATTTGAAACTTAAACTTAAATTAATGTTTTAAAGATTCAAATGACCAAAGTAAGTTCAGGTTTGAAAGTATCAGGTAATTTAAATTTAAATAAATGATCAATAATATTAGAAAACGAAACGATTGGCCGTGACGACATAGTGCTTAGCATAAGAAATGTACGTCAAATGTATGTCACATCATTATATTTCCGTTTAATATACGATAAAAATAATTGAATACTCATTTATTTACATCCGTAGATAATTTTAAAATTAGAGTACTACTGTTGCCTATCTGTAATCATCATGTTCACTTAAAATCCAGGATTTTAATTTTAAATTATTATATAATTATTTTTAGAAATTGTCTGTAAAAGGATACTCCTAACCTCAGTTACTTTTCGCTCAAATTCCGTACACATTGAGAATTATCGGTAGGCCTAAGACTGAAGTCGTTACCGTTGGTTTACGACTCTGACTTTGCATGCTGAGTCGTTGAGCTTTCAATTTTTTCAATCCGCTACAAGGATGTATGCAGATGACTCATGTCGTTAACCTTAAGCTACTATTGAAACGAATTTCTCGTTCAGCTTTCTCTGCTGACATGATTTAGAGTTTGCTCCCTTTTAAAAAATTGCTCTTAAAAACAAAATCAATCATTTCTCTTTCATTCTTTTCTAATAAAACTTATAAAAACGAATACCCCGTTCGCAGCTTTCTCTACTAGCATAATTTACCTATAGTTTGTTTCCTTTTTACAACTTCCTCTTACAAACAAAATCAATAGTTTCCTTTTAATTTCTCGGTGCAAAACTTATTAAACAATTTTTTCCTAGACTGATTTATAGACAAGGCCTTCCTGTGCAGTTTTATTCGAGAAGCAAAAATACCATCGTCTTGATTGTGAGAATCAAAGGGGCCAGCATTTTGCAAATTAATGAGAAGATGAAATTACAAGAAGCTAGCTTACTATCTTCAGATTTCAAGATAAAGTGTCAAACTCAAGGAAATGCTCATTAGCAGACGAACGGTAATGAGCAGAAGGCGAAACTGAAGGTGAGCAAAATCGATCATCTAACGCCAGAACTAGAAGGAAAGCGAGTTTCCTTACGTATCAGTCTTAAGTTTCTATTATATCTTTGAAATTCAACTTCAGCTTGAAAGTTGATAATTTATATAAATAGTATGTAGGTGTGTTCTTATGAAAAGGTTCCTTATTTTCCGAAAGTAAATGAAAGTGGTTATATTCAATGTTTAAAAAAATATGTAACACGTGCCCTTATAGAACTCACCAAGTTTCGTTGCGTTTTTTCGAAAAACGGTTTGTCAAAATTCAAACTTAAATGCCGCAGCGACTCGTTTCTGAACATAAAGGACTCATCGCAGGTTACAAAACTTCAAATTTCGGTGTGCACTGATTGTATAGTTGCACATGATTAATCATTATTACAGGCAATTGTTCATATTTTTAATATGAAAGAATTGACTGTATAGTTGCAAAAATGTTTAGATTAAACTTTCAAAACTGAACATTTTAAAGTCACGTTTTTTTAAATTTAATTTTTTAATTTACTTGTTTATTGTTTTCACATAAAGAATTAAAAAAATAAGAAAGGAAAAATTTGAAATGCCTGTGAGAAAAAAGATTTTTGAGATCTCATTAAGATTGAGATTTAAGTCCTTTCAAAAGAAGCGAGCATAAAAAGTTTAAAAGCAATCTTGTTTTAAAAACTTTTATTTCGAATAAATTACTGAAAAATTCGAAAATTTATTTATGTTTTTAAATTTAATAATTGAAGAGTGGCAGATCATAAATTCATGTATCAACAAGAAAATTGTATTATTTTTTAATACCCAAAAGTGAAAAAGCGCCTGCCACACTGCGACAATCATCTCATTTAAAGTCTCTGAACTTTATCAATTTTTTCGATAAAACTTGTTCCCCTTGTGTTCAGCATACCCAATTATCAAGAACGATTTTTATTTTTTTAAGTTTAAAAACTAGTCCTAAGTCGACTTAGACACCGTCAAAGAAAAGTTTTATTCCGATATCCTTAAATATGGACTATATTTTATCAAAACAGGAAGGTTCTTTGCAATCAAACTTTTTTTGGCCCCGATTCAGCAATCCATTAGCTAAGAATTATATTCTTTGTTTCGCTTTAATTCTAAATTCGATTTTTGAGAATGTTTGGCTTATTTTGGAAAATTTGCGATCTTGTCCCTTACTTCGTTATGTGAAACTACCCTTCAATTATTTACAGGATTTATGTCTCAAACAAGAAATGCTCGAATAATACTAAATTACTAAAGAAAAGTTCAACATACGTCCTATTTTTTAAAAATCTTCTTGGATTTTAAAGTACTAAAACATTTTCATTTCATTCTTCAGAAAAAATTCCATTTTTAATCAAACCTAAGAGAATGTGATACTTCGCCGTATTGGTCAATGGGGTACCGTTCCCTCGGCTTTTTTTCACAATTTCATGTTTTTTCACAATTTTGAAGTTAGGCTCGTTTTTCAGCTCTCTGTCATTCCGGTAATGTAGGTCTATGTCATACCGGTGCTGCCGGTAGCACTCAAGAAGAATTATGGGATAGAATTGTAACACACATAACCTCGACATACACACATACACACAAATCACGATCAGAAAAATTATTATTTTTTAATTACCCTACAAAAAGTATGCGGGGACGTGCGTTAGCATGTTCGCTATCATCCCCTACATTTTGAAGACAAAATCTTTATTATTCTAGGAAAAAAGCCGAGAAAATCTAGCACTGCTAAAATCGGTACTAATTCCTAATTGCCACACATTTAATTAAATTGAGAAAAATAAAATTTTTTTGAATTAACTTATAAAAAAGTGTGCAGGGACGTCCATTAGCATGTTCGCTATCATGCTCCAAATTGTTAAGACAAAATATTTATTATTGTAGGAAACATTCCGGGCGAACCGAAAACTGGTAAAATCGATAATTTTCGAAGTATCACATTTCCTTAAGAATGTGTACAAACACAGAATGCATACTTAGCGCTTTTGCCACAGTTAGTGTATAGATTTAATTTTAAAATAGGGCAACACTTGAACTAACCACGAAAACGAAAGGAGTTCGATTCGTTTTGAGTGGAATTTCTGCGAGAAGTTTTTGATTGGTGGTTTGTTGGCGGTAGATTTGAATCATGAATAAGCCACCGATTACAAACCTCTTACAGCTCTCGCAGATACTACACTCAAAACGAGGAGAACTCTTACAGTATAAATAAATACTTAAAGTTATATTAAACTTAATTTGAGATTTTAATTGAATTAAGGAAGTAACTACAGTCAAGCCTGCAAACTATCTTGAATAAATCATTAATTTATCTTAAATAAGAAATAAGCATTTTTTACTCGAATAAACGAGAGATATCTCACTTAGGATTCACAAGCAGGATTCACGAGTTATTCCGTCCGGAATCCAGTGGGATTCTATAAGAATTCTGCTTGAGATGAATCCCACTGAATCCAATATAAAATATAACCTATAAGGCTTTCGTTACCTATAATAAAGGAGTATACCTTCCTGAATTTCAAGCTCGTAATAACTCGCATGACGTTGTAGAACGCTTACGCCACTATATAGCTCATGACGACAGGTTTACACTTCGCGCAATTTCATGCTAGTCGCGTCCTACTCCAATGCTTCTATGTCGCGACGGTCAGTGTCAGCTATATGATACTATGTTTGTATAATTCATGGAGTTTCAGGTTCACTAATTTTCCTGTCTTTTTTTGAAAGTTAGAAATCCAACTTGTATATTTTCTGTGGCGAATAACTATAAGAATAGCTCAGGACTACAAGCCAAACTACCCAACTACTACCCAACTACAGCCCTAGCGGAAGAAACGGAAAGGTTTGGGAAGGAAGTATCGTTGCGATACTTTCCGATTTCTATGTGAACTTTGCTTACGTTTCTATCCGAACGCTGTTTCTTTCCCAAGGTTTCCGACGCTTTTCCGAATTGTCCCACTGCGTTTACTTCGTTCCGAACCTTTCCGTTTCTTCCGGCGGAGAGGTCCGACGTGATAAATCTATGCTTCTGTTTGTTACACCGCAAAATAAGTCGCATTTCCGAATTAGGGCCATCTGACGAGTGGGTCACGTGACCAGATTCCTACCTTGCCGACACTTTTTTTTATTTCATAACTTATTTTTACACGAAACGCCACATCCATTTAGAAATTTTTTATAATAAATAAGAAGCACTAAGAAAGGTGGTTCTGTTTCTAATTTTTAATAATTATAAAAAGCACAAAAAAATTATTTACAAAAAAAAAACTTCTCATAATTATTAAAAATTCGGACCAGAACCAGCTTTATCAATGCTTCTTATTTATTATCTCAAGTTTTCAACTCGATTTGGCGCTTCGTGTGAAGAAAAGTTAGGAAATAAACAATGTGCCGGTAAGGTAGGAATCTGCTCACGTGGCCCATTCGTCACATGGCCTTAAATCAAGTACTTTTTTTCGGTGCCCTTTACCCTTCAGCGATTGTACGTCCACCCTTTAACTATGTCCAGAAAAATCTCGACAAAATTTCTGACACACAGTTTGGTCTTCTTACTATTACTCAATAATTATAGATAATATTCAATCACATATCAGTTATTTCAACTCCTAACGGCCACCCGCTAATAGAGCTGACATATGCTTCTTACATTTATAACAATCTGAAAATGTCTCATGTTAAAAGCCTCATTCTTTCTTTTTTGCTTACGGCTGTATAGTATATGACGATATTACTGATGAGCTGAATCCCAAGGTTTAGCGTACGCTTGATGTTTGCATTTGGTTAAGGGCATGTGACACAGCTTAATACCTATATTACCGACCTCACTTTTTCGGTTCACTGAATGTATTTTTGAACCTAAGAACTTTTTTTGTAAATAAAATATCAAGCTGAAACTTTGGAAGATTTATGAGGGTACAATAAAGTACGTTTAGGTACTGCAATTTGGTAGGAATTTCACTGAAAATTATTTCATCTTTTTTCTGAACCTCAACATTTTTTGAACGTTCGAACTTTTTTTATACATAAACTATCGGTCTCAAACTTTGAGAAATGCA
>NC_046662.1:97482272-97497559 GCF_010883055.1 Belonocnema kinseyi
ATTTTATTTACAAAAAAAGTTCTTAGGTTCAAAAAAACATTCAGTGAACGGAAAAAGTGAGGTAGGTAATATAGGTATTTAGCTGTGTCACATGCCCTTAATCCATGAAATCCCCAGAAGTAAACATATTGCTCAATATAGAGAAAAAGCAGGACTTCTTAACGTCGACAAAAGAAGACAATTCTTTATGGGTAATTTTTCTGATAGCTTATTCAGTAATGAAGCTCCGCACTATTTTTCTAACATCTTCCGTTTTATTAACAAAGACGTATTTAACACATTCAATCTTACCCTCCAAATCACACATTGGTAACACTTAATTCCTTGAATTAAAAATATATATAAGTGTGTGCATAAATGTATTTACTATTAAGTATGTATATTTGCGTATGTATATTTATAGTAGTCTTCTGTTAAAAGCCCATATCTGCCGTGATTTGAGAAAACACCTTTAACTGTAAAAAATCGAAAAATGAGTTTTTTATATCGTTGGGATCGTGAAGAAAGGATACATTTTGGAAAAGCGCCGTTAACTGCAAAATTTGGCGAGTCGTGATTTGGAAGAGAGCCGTAACTGACCGTTAAATACGGGCTCCAATCACGGGCAGCTGAATACGTCAGAACAAATTCGAGAAAAAGCCGCAACGGGCATTTACGGACTTTACTAAATTATCGGGCGATGATCTCGAAGAGATCCGTACGCACTTACGGCGTTCTCCGGAATCAACGAAACTGAGAAAAAAGGTCTGTAATTCGAGAAACGCTTTAACTGCATTTATTTTTAGCTGCGAAATTCTTTAGCTGTGAACGGCGTTTTCTCAAATCATGGCAGGCCTATTTCTGAGGTCCGTGATTCGAAGAGAGCCGTAACTGCCAGTTACGGCGTTTTCTGAATTTCAGCATCCCAATCAACACCGTTAACTGCATTTTAGATAATTGATTAACATTTTTTCATAATTTTTGGGGGAAAAATGAAAAGTTCATATGCAACTTAGTCAAGAACAACAAAAACTGAAGAAAATAAATTAGACTTTATTCGCGATACACGCGAATAAAGATTCGAACAGTTTTCATCGATTTTCTCGGCTTCGTTCATTTTGTAGTTAACGGTGTTTTCTCAAATCACGACAGATATCTAATTACATGTATTAATTTAAGAAATTTTAATTAGATTAAAATCTTACTAAACGTTTAATGATGAAGTTAATGTATAGAATTCCTGAAAAAAAGAAAAGAAAAAAATTTCGTGGAGAAAAATAAACAAGGGGAAACAAAAATTTGAAGGCAATTAACAAAATTTCTTTTCTTCTCTTTTTTTATTTCTTTCGCCACGAAACAACAATGATCTCCCTTTCATACTTGTGCATCAAGTCAAAATCCTCCTTTCTTCGTTTCCTTTTTAATATGTTCAAAAAAAAAAATTTTCTTTTTCGGAATTTCTTTTTTTTTTAAGAGAAACTTTTTTCAAATTACAAAAGGAAAATTTTATGGCCGTTGTTCGAATTTGATCTTTGGGTTTTTGGTCTTATTTTCAGAAATTCTATAGATTGTTATAGTTTATTTCTTTACTCTTGTTAAATAGTTATAATATTGCTTTCAATAGCCTAATATATCGCGTTGACCTTTTAATTATAATATGTATCACTTCTACCTTATAGGGCTATTTAGCTCTAGGAAATTTTTATAAATAAAAATACAAATTTGATTCAAGTAAGTGTCGGTTTCTCTTTTGACTTCCATGTGATAGCAATTTCGTCACCTACGAACCGGATTCCCTTATTTTTACACGTTTTTATTTTTGCGTTATATCGAACTAATAATCTTACGATGTCTGCTATTTTTTCCAAACCGGCCGAAAAGTTACATATTTAATGCTGATTTTTTTTTTTGTTAAAACGGGTCTGATACATAGACGTTACGTGAAAAACTTGCCAACGTTAATAACTATTATCTTTCGCTAAAAGCGGTCTACCTCCTTGAAATGTTATGAACAGTTCGATATTAATATCCTTCTTATTCAGTCCAAATTTGAAAAAATTCTACCAAAAAGTCTCCCATTGCACAACCAGCTGCACTCTTTACAGAAAATAAGTAAAAAATAATTATAATATTTGTGCATAATAATAAAAGTACAGCGCTCCTGAATGATAAGAAAATAAATTAAAAATTATAATTTACGAATAGAAAAATAAAAATCAATAAAAGCGAATTGCAGTTTATTAAGCGAGATGTATATTTTTAGCTGCCAAACATTATTATCTTTATTACCAACCTTATTGCATGAATCGTTAAGTTAGTTTTTTAAATGCGATTTTTGTATACATTACGAAGTAGCGGTTCGGCCTTAAGAAGGTCAGGATCGGTTTTTGTTGGTATTAATTAAAACTCGTTGAAGAGATATCTAATATTTGAGTATTTCAACAGAGATTTTTCTGCTCTACTATAAATTAAATATAAAAGGTCCTTTAATTAAGTTTATTTTAATTATGACTTCTCTAATTGAATTAAAAGTTTTTAATTCACTTTCAAAATATTTTCGGGGAATACTTTGACATGAATAAGTACAAAAATTGTATTTTATTTTCTTATGATTATTTTCACATTTTTACTGTGTAAAAAAGAGGTACGTGATTGATATGTTTTCTTCAGGGACGAATATATACTCAACAGAACCTGCACATTGGCGTGAACATGCAAAATAATCGCGATATGATATTTCACGTAAACGAGCAGAGTTCGTGCAAAAATTTCCATTTTCTAGATGATGTAGACGTCCTTCGCCAATTTTCTTGTGAAAAAAAAGAAAAACTGCGAACATTCGTGATAGATCGGACGCTTCTCATGAATCTTTAAGCGATTGTCGATTCAAGACGATAATCTCATCCAATATCACTCACGGACATTCCAAATTTCAGTAATCAAATGTTTGTTTGTAAACTAACATACATATAAGAAATACTGTATACAATTTCTACTTCTAACATGCTAGTGAATGTTTAAATCATGTTTAAAGATAGAAATATCCTTGTATATTTCTCTGTCCTGAGTAGAAATTATAACTTGGTTCTTAAGAGGCCCTGTCTAGATTTCCTATTTTCTATCGATGCCTTAAGTGGCAATCTATCGAGGGCGCAAGCGGAAGCGTCACGCTCAGCTAGCGAGGTCATCAGTAGGCAACCCAATGAGGGCCTATTAATAGGGCCTTTATAGAATCTAGATAGTCCCTCACATACTATTATTCAAAAGCATATGGTATTGTTTTTTATTTTGTTGATTCAAATAAAATATTATTAAAATATTAAAAAATTGATCGTGCTTTAAATTCTGAAGTGTGATGCTATGGTTGCAGTAGTATTAAAGTTGAACCAGCACATTGCCATAATCTAGTAACAGAAATTTTTGATTCAAAGAAGGAAAATATTAATCTAAATGTAAAATACATTTTCTTTGCGAAAGTTTAATGTAAAGTTTTTACACTTTTCTGTGGCCTCTGACAAACACTCCTCCGTTTGCTCGTATTTTTATTGACATTCGATTATTAACTATACTCCGCACGTTATTCTGAAACTAAACTTATTGTTCAATTTGACTAGAAAAGACTTATTACTAATAACTAAAGACAAACCCTGTTTATTAAAATATCCGAAAGCACCGAGAATCGAATGTACGCACCGCAGTCTTATAAGTGGAGCGCCAAATCCCCATAGCTACGATGCCACGCTGAGTGCGGTATCATAAATGCTTGACGGCATTCATCTGATACTTTAGGAATGAGGAAAAAAGGTTTTTGCAGCTCGATTCGTTATATATAATTTTTCAACGTACTCACGTGATTTCAAATTAAATCGATCTGTAAGAAAAACTGTTTTCAAATTCTTAACACACCAAATGTTTTTAATTTTTTTCAGAAAAAAATGAAATTTTTCAAAATTTGCATCTCGGTAATTTTTTTAATTTGTTCTTTTTTAAATTTAAGTAAAATTAAGCATAAGACCATTAATGTACTTTTTTGCACTCACAGCTGTATTACCCGTTTTACTTGTCGAGGGCTTTACAAGGTCCCTAACCTTTAATTTTCTATTCGAACATATATTGCCGGAGATGCATTTTGAAATTTGTTAAAATTAACATTGAATGTTATAATTATATATAATATATATAATGAATGTTATATGTTGTATATATTGAATGTTATAATTATATATAATATATATATAATTATAACATTGAGTGTTAATTTTAACAAATTTCAAAATGCATCTCTGGCAAGAGTGCCATTCAGCTTTGGGCACGGTTTTCACCCCTCCGCTTGGGGGTTAATTACTTCGGGACCATCTTTAGACAACTGACCACGACTGCCTATTTATTTTTGTCACTATATTCAACAGCCTTGCCGTTTTTTAACTTCTAAATTGTGTGTGTGTGTGTGTGTGTGTGACGCGCGCCGAAGAAAAGGGGCTTACTCTGAAAGAATCGAAATCAAGGTTTTTACACATTTCGATAATTTTTGAGTTGCTCTTTTTAATGACACCATCGGGAAAAAATCCGAGGGTTATTATTGCTAATAATTGAGTTGTTAGCTACCCGCGAAATCGGGATATGACTCGATGGATCGAAATTCTGTGAAACACCTCCCACCACTCACAACCTCATTTATGCGTCTCATCTATACCCCGCCCGTGAGCCGCGTCTACGACCCATCCCTTTCCGTGAGAATTAAGTGGTAAGTGGATAGGGAAGATTTCGTGAATCTTCCCTCTCTCTTAAAAGTCTGGTCTATCGGGTCGACTTCAACCGTATGTCCTGAAAAATCTCACTTTTCATGCATGCGGGGCTCTACAAGGATGGACAAACCCCTTTCCATAGCTTCTCGTGGGAACAACAATAACAACACCAAACATAGTTGTAGTAAGTGCGGTTCAAAACAGCAGAATGCGCAGGGCTCCCGACAATGGGTCGGCCAATAATGCCGAACACTCTAGAGCTGGGGGAGCCAATGAAAATGAATTAAATGCGATGGTTCGGCGGAATCTCGGGACCTTTAGGTAGACGGAGCGACTGAATCACGACTTGCTAGAGTGCTGCGATGCGAGTGTGGCCTCTGAACGGTGTTACGTGGCACGACTGCATGCTTTGTGGTGCGAAAAACAATTGCAGCTATCGCACTTTTCGCATCAACGTCGGCGAAACCATTCTGAACTACTCCAAAAAGGGGGCTATGTAGCGGAACGCCTACTCTACCAGTCAGAACAAGTAGGCAAGAGAGAAAGAGAGGCGACACTACGACCAACCGCGGGCAGGCATCCAATAGAGGAAGAGCGATGCTTTATGACCCGGAGAAACATCAACACCAAGGTTTCTCTCAAGCCTAAAGATCTGGCTGAAATAAATGACGAGCCTCGTTGACATTTTTCCGAAGAATCCGACCTCTAGGCTATCAATTATTGTGTG
Organism: Belonocnema kinseyi; assembly: GCF_010883055.1. Taxonomy (NCBI): domain Eukaryota; kingdom Metazoa; phylum Arthropoda; class Insecta; order Hymenoptera; family Cynipidae; genus Belonocnema; species Belonocnema kinseyi. Next base: position 97,487,724 of record NC_046662.1, read on the forward strand.
TATAATGCAGCGAGAGCTTTGGCCGATCCGAAACACAAAACCAACCACGGTATCTTCCACAGAAATGTGGAGGATCAGTCAATGTCGTGTGAGCTAACGTTTGCTTTCCTTAACTCGCGCGGATTGAAGTCTGGTACGGAGGGTTTCATTTTGGCATGCCAAGATAGTATCATTTCCAACTTAACATACCGTCGCCACATTTTGAGCCAAGACATTCCCGATGATAGCTGCAGGACGAGCCAATACACACCCCGAGCATTTAGCTCAGATATTATCTAATTGTGCAATATACTGGCAATATACTGGAAGTTTATATTCTCGACAATTGTTTCTGTTGCTCACTCGAGGCCTGACATGGTTCTTTTTGACTTCGAGAAGCGAACCATGCTCGTTATCGAATTTTCGGCACCAGCTGACAAAAACATCATAGCCAAGGAGAATGAAAAGAAATAGAGGTATCGAGATCTTATATGGGAGTTGCAACGATTGTACCCGGAATATTCTGTTAAACTAATCGTCCTTATCATCGGCGCTCTTGAAGGTGCTAAGCTTTCATTCGTTAATAGCCTGAAAATCATCCCTGCGTGTCAACAATATGCTAAAACACTTGCGGAAAAAACGCAGAAGGCGGTAGTCCTTGGATCACTCCGTGTTCTGAGGGTGTACGCAACTTTCGCCGGATCGTCGTATAGATTCCGTTACAGACAATAACTTTTACGAAAAAGTATGCCGGAAGCGATAATTAAAATCCAGAAACAAATGTCGGCAGAAACAATTTAAATTCGGCATATTTAGCCGGAAGGCAATATTCGGCCTAGAAATAAGGAAGAACAAGAGAAAACCAAGAATATTAGGAGTTTTCCTTCTTTCCCTTTCATATTTCTTGATTTGCCTTTTATTTTATTTATTTTTTAATGCATAAGAAAGGTTGATTTGGTTATGAACCCCTCCCCCCTCCTGGAAATGACGAAGCCTTTAGGTAAACTATAATATTAAACTTTCATAACCAAATGACAAATTTTCTATACAAAATTGTAGAATTATAACAGGAAACACTATGCAATTTTCATAGAAAAGTTTATTTTATATAAAAAATTATGAATTATGGATTAATTTTTTGCCGAAAAAATCGAATTTTTAACAAAATTCAAGAGTTCTCGACGAAACATTTAAATTTTTAGCTGAAAAACTGAACCTTTGAATAAAAAGGGTAATATAATACCAAAAGAGACAAGTTTTTAATACAACTCAAGAATTCTCAACAGAAAAACTCAGTTTTTAACTAAAAAAATAAATTTTGAAATGAAAAGATTACTTTTCTACCAAAACCATTTATCATCTGGAAGGGTATGAAAAACGTTACCATATGTACTTTTCAAGAAAAAAAATGCTCAAAATTCTAAAACGTTAGTATACGCGTAACGTTACTTTGAATGGGACCCTCGGATAAAGTTCCGAAAAGCGCTTACCTCCGATTAATTCGAAACTTCATATACCTATGTATTTTGACGAGCTGATAACGAATATGATAGTGAAAATACCCGCAAATGTGATTTTTATTGTAAAAACCATGAAAAACCCATAAAAATCATGCTTCTTTACGTTTATCTCAGTGAATAGTGAAAATTTATTTTAAAAAAATCTTCATATAAAAGTTGTAGATCCTTTGAAAATACATATTTTATGTTAAATATGTTTTTACCCTAGGACTGACGGTTTTCGACAAAATAGACGACAAATATGAAAAATCACAGATATACTGCAAAAAGTTTAGCGATGCGACTTAAATTGTATGCAAAATTCCTGGAAGGCTGGATAGACGTTAAATATGGAAAATCGCAGAAATACTGAACATGAAAAATTCTTGGAAGGTTAAGTCCAATTCTGTGACCAGTCAGAGGGGTGCTTTCCCGCCCGCATGAGACGCTAGAAAGGTGGTTGTGTGTTATTTAAGTTATTTCTGTGGCCAGTCACAGGGGTGCCTTCACGCCCCCATGACACGTTGGAAAAGGGGTCGTGTGTGATCAAAGTTTTTTCTGGGACCATTTACCTTCCGTTCCTTCCGGCCTCCCCACCCATGACACGTTGGAAAGGGGGTCGTGTCTGACCTAATTCATTTTTGTGACCAGTCATTGGGATGCCTTCCCGCCGCCCATGACACGTTGGAAAAGGGGTCGCGTGTGATCTAATTTTTTTCTGGGACCAGTCACAGGGGTGCCTATCCGCCTCCATGAGACGCTGGAAAGGGGGTCGTGTGACCTAAGTTTTTTCTGGGACCAGTCACAGGGGTACCTTCCCGCCCACCCATGTGAAGCTGGAAAGGGGATTGTGTGTTATTTAAGTTATTTCTGTGTCCAGTCAAAGGGGTGCCTTCCCGCCCCCAGGGCACGTTGGAAAAAGGGTCGTGTGTGACCTAAGTTTTTTCTGGGACCAGTCACAGGGGTGTATTCCCGCCCCCTAGACACGTTGGAAAGGGGGTCGTGTCTGACCTGAGTTATCTTTGTGACCAGTTCTTGGAATGCCTTTCCGTCCTCATGAAACGCTGGGAAGGGAGTCGTGTATGACTTAAGTTATTTCTGTGGCCAGTCACAGAGGTGCCCCTCCCTCCCATGAGACGTTGGAAAGGGGGTCGTGTGTTACCTAAGTTATTTCTGTGGCCAGTCATAGGTGTGCCATCCCGCCCTCCATTACACGTTGAAAAGGGTATCGTGTGTGACCTAAGCAACTCTTCACAACGTACCGATATTTCCCTTATTTGCTCGAAAACTGTCAGTCGTAGGGTAAAAATATATTAAACCTAAAATGTGTATTTTCAAAGGATCTACAACTTTTATTCAAAGCTTTTTTATGAATTTTCACCATACACTAAGATACACGTAAAAAACATGATTTTATGGGTTTTCATGGTTTTCACCATGAAAATCACATTTGCTGGTACTTTCACTATCTTATTCGTGATCAGCGCGTCAAAATACATTGGAATATGGAGTTTTAAATTAATTGGAGGTAAGCGCTTTGCGGAACTTCACCCGAACCCTCCTCACACCTGTTATTTATTGTAGGTTCTGTGAGACCCCCCCCCCCCCCTTCCCTTAAGTAGGAAAGTAGTTCTTGGACAATAACTAAGTGCAAAACGACTAATGTGCCCAATATTATATCTTATTGAAGGATCACCCCCTTCCTAAAATTATAGAATAGGCCACCGTTTTTTTTCGACTTTGCACTTGTGGCTCAATCTGCCTATGTTTACACTGAATGGTTAAATGCAAATTTTACAGTTGCATTTTACAGTTGCAATTTCATACCGATAATACTAATAATATAATACAATAAATAATATGCATTGTTCCGCATGATCGGTCGGGCGGATCTACTTTAGGCAGCCCCCCCCCCCCCCCCCCGTTTGTTTGAGAAAAAAGAATGTAATCAGCAAAAAAATAAAAAAAACAAGAGCGATTATGAAAAGGACAACAATGTTGATAAATTTCTAAGTGAAAACACATTTATTTCCTCAGGCACTAGTGTAACAAATAAATTCTTGAAATAAATGAAGAACACGTCAAAATTTCAAACATCAAATTAAAGGTCTTTCTTCTAGCTTAATTTAAAAACAAATAATTGATAATAATTTTTCTATAGAATAAGGAATCAGCAATTTGAATATACAAAGGCATAAGAGATCAAATTACATTGAAAATAATTTAAAATTGAAACTCTAATATACTATTTCGCATAAATATTAAACACTCAAATTGTTAGGACTTGAATGATTTATTTTTATCAGTTATTCAAAAATTACTCAAGGTTGTACTCAGCGGCACTAACCCCGAGGAGTTTAAACTTCTACTGAGGGGTAAAGATTTCCTACAGTGGTTGGAGGATGGATCGAGAATATCTTAAATATTGCTCAATTAAATCATTGTCTTTTCACAAATGTTTGAAAAACTTTCAATTTTTTTAAAACATTAGGAAACAGCCTTTATTCGTTATTTAGTTTTTATTATCATAATATTGTAAAATATGGAGATCGAAATAAGAAAAATGTTTAAATGACTCAAAAGTGATCTGAAAATCTTAAAATAATTCAAATTAACATTATAGTTTCAAAAATTATTTATGGATTCGTGCACATGGCTGACCTGATGATAAGTTAGACAAATTTGTATTGAATTCATTAAAAACTGTTTAAGCTACTATTATTAACCAATATTTTTCTACGATATATTTGTTGTAATCGACAAAATTAATCAGGATACGTTTTTGCATCATTTATAATTGCCAATTTAAAAATATGATTAGTTATTTAACTCTCATCTACTTTTTCTCCAATTGGAATTTTTTGTACCCGCTCTATTTATGCGGGCACAGAGCAAAGGGATAAATTAGAAGCATTCTTTTTTATACTTTAAAAAATTCAAAGATACTCACGAAATGGTGCTCTCACATGTAATATTCGCAAACCTGTTAATAAATATAAATTTACTCGTGCGAATCATGGATTTGTGCACGTTCTGTTTTATTTTCCTTTCTTTACTTAATTATTTTCCCTTATTTTTCGTTCATTTTTAGTTAATTTATTTACACAATATATTTCTCCATTTTCGCCCCCCCCCTCTCAAAACAGGTCGGGTGGGCGCCCGACCTGCGCCCCTCCGCCCTGAGATTGGCGCCCCTGGTATAGCGTTTCGTGTTTTACCATATAGTAAAAATTGTCTCGGACAAATAGATCGGTCAAGAACCCTTTTCACAAAATCTAATCTTGATATTTCATTGATTAAGCGAAAACAACTCAAAGCTCAGAAGACGGTTGACTGACAATTGCTTGATCAAAAACTGCCCGAAATTCCTGAGAAACTTTTTCATGCACTTGAAGACAGAAAATGAGGATAATTAATCTTACTTGTCAAGATAACTACTTAGATAACAGATAACAGCTAGATCTTTTTACATTATCATCAGAGAAGGTATTAGATTTATGTAAAATTTGACACCCCCAGTTTTTGTCAAATGTCCAGGTTTTGAGACCCCTTGATTCCGAAAACCAGGTTTTTACGAATGTGTCTGACTGTATGTCTGTATGTATGTTTGTATGTCTGTCTGTGAACACGATAACTTTTGAAAAAATTAATCTATTAGATTGGCCTTTGGTACACTTGTTTAGTGTCCTAAAATAAAGGTCAAGTTCGTTAATCAGCCATTTTGGATAAAAATTCAAAAAGTGGGCACATTTTGAACATTTTTGAGACCATTTTTTTCAAAATTCATGAATTCTCTGTACGTTTATTCATAGTATTCAAAAAATTAAACAATTCATCACAATGACTTTTTTCGAAAAATCAAAAATTACTGGAGTTATAGCATTTTTAAAATCCAAAAAAGCAAACTAAAATGAACAATTTAAGCCAAATAACGCATGATACAAAAAAAAGTTTGGAGAAGAAAAACGTTGCTTTTTGAAAGCCCTACAAGATTATTATAACAACTTTTTCAATTTGGTCAAAAAGTTGAAAATTCAAAATTTGATCCTGCAAAAAATTTTTGAAACCACATTTTTTTAGATTCTATTCTCCAATGCGGAAGAAATGCAAAGGCTAAGCACGGAGTGCGATTTCCATCAGTCGCGTGCCGTAGGTGCGCTTAAACTCTCGAGCTAAACTTTTTTAACGACAGAGAATTTACAATCACAAAATTATAGTGGTGGATGTTTTGATTCTTAATTTTAAAATGTCTGCACAAGAATGTGCGAAAATATAAAGACCGTCCGCGTAGCGCGAGATAAATTCAACATCGAGCGCAAAGCGCGAGAACCAACAGTCGCGCGCCCTAGGCGCGCTCAAACTTGCGAGCCGCTCGCGCAGCACGCGATGAGAATGTACCCGCGTAGCGGGTGGATTTTTAAATTTACATGTATGTTTTCTGTTTTATTTCAATATGCTTCTATTTTGAAATTTTTAGAAATTGAAAAATCCCAAATATCATTTCTATTTCCAATTGCATCTATTGAAAAGCAGTTGTTAAGTGTCTCCAACCGTTTTAGACAATTTTCTGATAAAAAATCTTAAGGTTTTTACTGTTAACATTTTTGCTTCAAGTGTAAAATAATAATGAGCACATATTTAAAACTACATAGATCCAAGTTGTGCTAGCGTGAGGATAGTGATAAAAGAGTTGAAAAGTAAAAGCCTGAGGGTTTCGGCACTTTTCAATTCAATCATGTGTGAATAACGGATATATATTTTCAAAGGAACGATTTATGAGAATCGTTTTTAAATCGACAAAAGTTTTAAAGTTTCGTCGCCCTATAGAATATTAAAACTTAAAAGCAGCAGAGAGCTCACTTGCAAAACACCCACGAACTGGAAGCTTGCAACACAGAGTAGAGTAGTTCTATACTTTGCAGTTTTACGGCAAGAAGTCACATTTCTGTCGCAAGGATTTAACGAGACGCACTGATACTTTCCACTCGAAAAGTTTCCTCTGCAACCAGGAAGCACGTTTTTACCAAAGCTATGAGTTCTTGAAATTGCTCGTTGGATAGAGCATTTAAGGTGGCTTGGGCGCTTTTTAAAAAAATCACAGGCAGTTCTGAAAATTTGATATTATCGAAAGAAAATATACTAGATCACTTTGCAAAAAAGAAATACTAAGGTTGACGATGAAATTATCGAAAAAAACGCTATTAAAAAGTTGTGATTTTAACATGTAGTCTTATGGGAGGGCTCAACAGAATGAGGTAATACTCTTTAACAAAATCACGAACTTTTATAAATCAATGTTATCCGAGTGTCTTAAAATAAAAGGAATCGATTAGTACCATAATAAAGGGGGGTTGACGATGTCATTGGTGAAAAATTTCAATGAAAAAGTGCAAATATTGCACAATAGCTGTGACTATCTGAGGCATATCATATCATATCATATGTTTCTGTCACTTTTTTTGGTCGTTTTCTACTTTTTTATTAAGATGACATTATAATATGCGTATATCAATAGAATTCAAATAAAGACTGATCGCATGATAGATAGCCCCCACAGTGCCCCCACATTGTACGGCACCAAACACCCAAGCCACCTTAAGTTCATGAATTTTCTATTTATAGTGGTATTTGATCATCAAAAGTCGAGCCTGAAAATGTATTCTAATAATTTTACAATGAAAAAATTTCATTTATAGTCCGCTTGGATAAAAGTTTAATTTTTAATTTAATTTTTTATTCAATTGAAGAAACTTGAATTTCTCAAAAACAATACAATTTTTTCGAACAAAGTACAGTAAAGATCCATTTATTGCAGGACCCGTTTATCGCCGGACTCGTCTATTGCCAGATTCGAGATCCGTTTATCGCGTGCTACCTTACCCCCACTCTTTAATGTCACATCTCTCGGTAAACCAATAGCTGAAAAGGCGGGACTGGGTTGATTTCAAATTGAAGATTGCAGTACGTATTTCGACGTTATCTAGCATGCGCGCGTGGAAACAATTGCAAGATCACATTGCTAGTGAGCGGAACAATCAGCTGTTCTCAATGAAGGCGCTTGCCATCCAATGAAGTGGTGCGAGCCAGTAAAATTTCTCCTTATTCTGCGATAAACGGGACCCATTCATTTCAGAAGCGTTGCAATAAACGGTTCTTTACTGTGTCTGTGGGCACCGTCATTAAGAGATCTGTTCAGAAATTATCCGAGTTTATGCTTTAACATTGTACTCAGTTGTGCTATTGCCAATGACAGGCATCTGCGATTTAGAGAGGACTTCTGTGAGATTACGTATTGGGTGCAACACACCTGTGAATATTTCGTCGACTAGTGTACGCAGATGCGTAAATGCCTAACCACATACGCGTCTGATTTCAGGATGAGACGAAACGCACCCGAACAAAGACTTTGCATTACATTTGGCCGAACACTTGACCTTTTGAGCTCGGAAACCATTGTTGTGATTTGAGAATCGCGAGTGTTATGCCCTGCACAACTTCGGCAGCCCCTACTCAGCCCTGAACTGCCACCCTGTGATTTCTGGCTTTTTCCCAAATCGAAGAATCCTCTAAAATAGGGGTATTCAACGAGGGAATATTTGGTCATATTTACTCCGGAGCCATGTGTTTTGTTTTCACCACTACGCCGCCTCACTCAGGATGGAAAACTTCCGTCTCACTCTAGCATCTCAGTAGATAGTCTTGGTGGTGGAAACGAGACATGTGGCTCCGGAGTGAATAGAGCCAAATTTTCCCTTTTTGAAGAGGCCTGCTATAGAAAGAAAACGATTTCAAGACGTCGAAGAAATAAAACGGAATGCGACAAAGCAGCTGTTATCAATTCCGAAAGGTCAGTTAACGCAGTGCTTCCAAAACTAAGACGATCACTGGAAAAAGGTTGTGGCTTCCAATGAGGAGTTCTTTGAAACGAATGTCATCGGCATGGACCAGAAAGTCGATCAGAGAAAGTACTATTTAAAATCTCTGCTGGCTTTGCGACGCCATGAATCATTAAAAAATTGAGCTTGAAACTTAAAAAAACCGTCAGAAAACTTATGAAATCACGCTTCAAGTAAACCCCAGTAGAAGTATTTTTGAACTTTTGGCGAGAACTTTGGACGATTATATATTATTCTCGCGCTCGATAATGTATTTACCTTGCGCTACGCTACCATAAATGTATATTATTATAATTCATAACTTACATTGGTATTGAAACTGACGTAGTTTCATTGTCCCGATTAAAAAAATGCGAATTCTTTAAAAAATTTTGTTTGTTAAACATGTTATTGCAACATTAATTGCACAGGCCCACAAAAAAAGTTGTCTGCACAAGACCAGTGACTAGGGTAACCTTATGGAGTTTGAGCCGCAGAATCCGAATATGGCATCATAATTTGTCCTACACGTCTCATTTTCCCCCTAGATTCAAAAACTAGGGAAAAGCCTAGGGATTATCTCGTCACACAGGTCATACAAAAAATTTGTCTGCACGAGACGAGTGATTAAGTTACCTTTATGGATTTTAAGCTGCTGAATCCAAATCTGGCCTTAGAATTTATCCTACATGTCTCAGTTTTCCCCTAGATGCAGAAAATAGGGGAAAAACTAGGGCAATTCTGGACATTAGTCTGATAATACCAGTATACAGAAAAATACACGTACTGCTGTCATATTCTTATGTGTTGGAGCTCCCTAAGACCGAATTCATACACAAACATTCCCAAGTGTCCTTACCGTTTCCCCTAGCTAGGATAAATTTACGGAAATTGAATGTTTTGTGCAAGCCCTTCAATTTCCCTAGAATTACACAAGCTAGGGGAAATATTAGGCACGCTGAAGAATTTCTGTGTAAACATCAAGTCTCTACAAGTAGTTGCACCTAAGAATATAATATCGACCTGCCTATTTTCGCGTATACTGGTATTATCAAAATAACGTGCAAGTTTTCCCTAGGGTTTTCCTTATTTTCTTTATCTAGGGGAAAACTGAGACGCGTAACATAAATTCTGTGGCCAAATTTGGATTTAGCGGTTCAACATCCATAAGGGTAGCCTAGTCACTTGTCTCGCGCAGACAAATTTTTTGCATGGACTGTGTGACGAGAAAATCCCTATGATTTTCCCTAATTTTTGCACCTAGGGGAAAACTGAGAAGTGTAGGACGAATTCTGAGGACATATTCTGATTCAGCGGCTCAAAATCCATAAGGCTAGCCTAGTCACTTGTCTCGTGCAGACAACTTTTTTGTGGGCATGTGTTGTTTTCCCATAAACTGTATTTCGTCATTTCTAATATTTTTTTATGATTTAAACTTTACACGTACGGTCTACTGAGCAGCCTTGCCGTTTTTTAACTTCGA
>NC_046662.1:97497659-97501172 GCF_010883055.1 Belonocnema kinseyi
AGTCAAGAAGAACCATGTCAGGCCTCGAGTGAGGAACAGAAACAATTGTCGAGAATATAAAGTTCCAGTATATGCGGCACTTCCCATTCTCGACAATTGACTTAATTTTCCTAGGAGCATTTAGGGGAGCGATATTAAGATGAATGCCGTATGAGTGACAGAGATGGTAATAAAGTACTCTTAGTGCCGCATTGTGCGTTTGAATGTAGGTCGTTCCCGCGTGTGTTGGACAACTAGATAGTATGTGAGCTAAATGCTCGGGGTGTGCATGGCACGCCCTGCAGCTATCATCGAGAATGTCTTGGCTCAAAAGCACAAATTATAAGGAAATCCAACCTAACAAAAAATTTCAAATGTAATATTCGCAACTTCCTTATAAGGTATTTATAACTCTCTTTTTATTCTTCTTGGCTGTGATGCTTTTGTCGACTGGTGTCGAAAATTCGTTAAGGAATATATTTTTTTTCTCGAAGTCTAGAATAGCCATGTGAGGTCACATGTGCGCATCAGAAACAATTATCGTTTGACGTTGCGGTCTTAGAGCTAAGGCCGTGCGAGTGACAGAGGTGGTATTAACGTACTCTTAGTACCGCATTATGCCTTTAGATATACGCCGTTCCCTCATGAGTTAGACAAATAAATAGCATGTTGCCCTTGATTACTCGGGGTCTCGTTCATTTGCGTCTATATGTGCTTTTCCCAGAATAATATTGTAGTGAAGACATTCAAGATTCAGTATTCTGGGACCACCTTGATGACCAACAACACATGCAGAATATGAAGTTGCAATATATGCAGCATGTATTATTTTGGACAATTGACAGTTTGTCTAGGAGAGTTTAGAAGAGTGTTGACAGGGCTAATGTCGGAAGAGAGACAAGGGATGATGAAAGCTCTCTATACTATGTTCAACGAAAGAACGAAATTCTGAAAGGGCAAAATTCCTTCTCTGCACGCAGCTTGTCAAAGAAACAGAAATGTAGGCAAAGGACCCCTGCTGACAAGGGTTTAGTGGTGGCCCTAACGAAGTTTATAAACAATTTCAGAGCACTTGGATTAGTCTATTTGAAAAAAATGTGTTTCCCTTCAACTGCGTGGTTGATTTCGTTCTCTCGATGAACAGAGTATAGTGTCGCATTGTGCCTTTGGATATGTGACCTGCCCACATGTTCAGGACAAGCAGATAGTAGTAGTGTAGTATTAATGTGTTGGCTTCAAATATGGCATCGGTCAAGTGTTTCAGCAGGCACCTCCGCTAATTTGTACTGAAACGATCATTTGTTCACTTCTTCGTGTTTCCTGACTATTTTAAGAGGAGAGTCCGGTTTATTTGCGACTATGTGTGCTGTAACCAAATAAATGTGTTGTGAAGACATTCAAGGATAAGTATTTCGCGACAACCTTGACGGCGTATGGTGTGAAGTTGTGTAACAGAAGACTTAAGATGCATGCTATTGTTCATGTGAATAACTTTTCGTGGCCCGATATCGAGAGATCTGAGCTTGTGCTTCGTCCATGGAGCCACTCCAAATGAATAGAGTAATTCCGAGATGGCATTCATGTACGTTGTAAATACTTTGTTCCTAGCCGTGAGCTCGGAGGACCAAATCTATGGACAAGTTGCGTTCTAAATGCGACTTTGTGGCAAGCTAGGGTATGTACTATATATGTCTCTCCAGCGCCAAGGTGTCGTATAGAACTTCTGTCGACGAGATTAGGATAGTTGGTGATTCCATTGAGTTTTCCTCGCTCGAAATCAACTTTCCCGCATTTTTCTAACTTAAATTCGATTTCAAACTTTGAGTGTACTCTTTAACATTTTCTAGAGCTAGATTTAGTTGCTCTTCATTCTTAGCATAGACCTTAAGATCATTCACGTAAAATGCATTAGTGTCCTCATGCTTTTGACTTCCTGTTTTGCCGCTTAGGACAGCTATAAAAATTGTATACGGCATGTTCAAGCAAGTTATTAGCCTGTAGTTGTTTCGTTTGGACAAGTCGTTTTTTACGGTAGAAATAAAGTGGGTTCCTAACACGAGCCACTGCGGAATGGGCGTTTCCGACACTAAATATGAGATGAATATGGACGTCAGATCTTGCTGTGTAGAAGTAAACTTCTTTCAGTATAAGTTCTTTGTGCCCCTAAGTGCTTTTTTCACCTTTGGGGCACTGATTGATGGACATTTCTCCGCAGATCTTATGAGGTTATTGCAAAAATGCTTGAAGCGGATGATATTATCAGGATCTTCTTTTAACTTACATTTTTCCCTCGTCTGTATTCTACTCCTTGCGTCAGGTAACATCTATATTTTGTCAACAAAAAATTCGTATCTCTTTTTTTTTTTTTTGAATTCGATTAATTTATTAGCCTATTATTCACAGCAACTTTGGTAATATTTCATAGTTTATTAGGTTAAAAAACATTTTTGAATACTTTTTATAAAGTTGTCATGTTATATATAAAATAGTATCAATTCATTTTAAGATTATTCATGTCGTAAAGCTTATTAGGAGAAATATAGTGCGCTAAGCGAGAGACTCGAGCGCGTGTGTCGCCTAGTGTCAAACGCAAAAAGCCATATCGATAACGTAGGGATTTGGTGTCTTTTTCGCATTAAAGATTGCCATACTAAAATTGCAAGAATTTGAGCAAGAGAAAGTGCATGTCTATAGTTTGATATAATAAATGGTTCCTTATTCATAAAGAAATGGTCATTTTAAGGAATCAGAATATTCATGGTATAAAGTGTAAAACTTTCTCAAATAAAAGTGCCATTCTTTATTTTGGTTATGTTTTTATAATGTGTGAAGCAATCAATAGACGTACAAGGAACCTTTACTCAACTAAGAAACACAATATTGATCAGAGATTTTCAATTTATCTTTCGATATATGATGATTCGATTTCAACGATTTTTGTATGTAAAAGAATTTGACCTATATAGCAGATGGCTCGAATATGGGGCGATATGTAGTCGACTAGTAATAATGATTCCCATAGAAGATGAATGCGCAATGAGAAATAAAACAATAAATATTACGATAATATGAAAGACTGAAATTTGTACTTTATTTATTATATAGAATACTTCGCGTTTTGGACATGCTTTAATCGATTGCGACGCGCGGGATACGTGATGAGACTGTATTCGTTAAGCCCGAAGGAGCTTTAACGAAAGAGAATTTGCAATTACCAAATTGCAGTTGTCATCTGAAGGTTTAAGTACCTACGTATTTGGGGAAACTACAATGACCGAGCGCAAGATCTGATAAACGCGCGCTTTAGGCGGGTTCAAATCGGGCTTTCGGGATCTCCAGGCATTTACTTGTACTATATTTTCACTAAGAGAGAAGCCCATCGTCTTTATGAGACGCACTCATTCATTATGCGTTTGTTTGCGTTTCATCATTGAAGATAGCCTTGTCTACGTTGAGGGAAAATGTGTCACCCCCAGTGTACGTGCGCCCGTACATTGTACTAAAATCCGAAAATAATTTTTTTTGCTAAATCAA
>NC_046662.1:97501272-97529300 GCF_010883055.1 Belonocnema kinseyi
TGTCCTTGGGTCACTCCGTGTTCTTAGGGTGCACGAGGCTTTTGCTGGATCGTCGTATTGATTCCTTTACAGACTGTAACCACCTATCTCACGGTTGTGAGAACTGGTTGTGGCTGAAATTTTACCGCGATTTCGCTGGAAGCGGGTGCAAGTTTTCAGATTAGCACCCGCTCCCGGCGAAATCCTGCGGTTGTCCTTATGACAAATTTATAAGGAAAACCTCAAATGTCATTTGAATAGAAAAATATTTATATAATAGAATCTGATATTTTTCAGGCATTTGTAAAGGGTTAGGACTCATAAAGAATCACGTGAAGATGGAAACTGTAGAAGAAGAATATTTTTGGAAAGAAATGACGAGAAAACTTAAAATTGTTTATTTTCCAAAGATTCTTAATTCTTCATTAGCTGTTGGTAAATTAAAATTTTAATAATCGGTAGCTGAAAAACATAATAAAACTATATTATTATTTAGCGCTGTTATATAATATTCTTTATAAATATTGTTTAAACAACTTTTTTGAACAATGAAATAATAAGAAGTAAATATTGCTTAAAATTATCCTTTAGCACATCAGCCGTTTCACGAAATGAGAACTCAATCACAGGGTTAGTTTTGAAAATATTACTGGTAAAAAAATGCTTTGCGTCCCTGTCAATTTTGGATTTTCATTATCAAGAAAATCATTTAATATTCAGTAGTTCTTCCAATTCAAGGATATGTGAAGAGAAAGCGGATTTTTTTACAATCATACAAACGCATTAGATATGTCGCTCACTCAGCAAAAACGCAACAACAAATAAAAAATTCACTTTGCATATATAATTGGTCGTAGAAGATTTTATCATGGCTCATTTGGAAGCTTATTTGAAAAAAGGAAAGTCTATAGGTACAAACCACCACTTTTTTCGAAAATGTAATTTAAAGATTTTTGTCCACTTTTAACATAGGTCGATATAAACCATTTTTTAAAATTTGTCATAAGGACAACCGCAAGATTTCGCCGGGAGTGGGTGCTAATCTGGAAAATTGCACCCGCTCCAAGCGAAATCGCGGTAAAATTCCAGTCACAACCACGTCATATGTCTATTTCGAATGGATAATACACGCAAACATGTAAATAATATTTTTAATTTTGTTTTCATTTGCTCAACGACACCCATATAAACGTTTTAAGCAAAGCAAAATGGATAGTAGCATCGACATCCAGCACTTCGGGTTTTTCGTCTAATTTGACTAGACCTCGGACTGAACTAACAGAAGAATTCTTGGAAAGAATGTATAGCAATGAAAAGCATATATGTAATAATGAATAGAAGTCTGCCTTCGCGTTAGATGATGTTGCCCTGTATGTAGCGTGTTATTAGGTTGAAAAGTGGGCCAATGCTGCCGAGTTGAGCTGCTCCAAACTGATTAAAGCCGAGCTTTCAGAAATCGTTTTTCTCTTCGAATTTTCACTCATTTTTTAAAATTGAAAACTTGAATTCATTTATGACTACTTTTTAGTTCCGTAACCACTATTTTGCATTTATATATTTTTTGTAATAAAATTTAGGGCCAATTTCACCAACTCTGAATAAATCCATGATTAACTAATCATAATCATTTTTTAATCAATGATTAAATCAGCGTTAACCAGCGATGCGATCTACGAAGCATTTTCAACCTCTGGTTAGCTAATCATATACTTTGTTCGTAATAACGTCTAGTTTCTCGGTCTTTCTGTTGTAACGGCGACTCTGATTGGTTAGAACGAAATTCTTCATGAATACTCGGCGCCATATTAGCATATGATAAGATTCCGAAAGTTTGAGGTCACGAGTGTTTTCAGTGGCCCTTAATGGTTGTTAATATTTAACTAACATAAGTAAATCCATCATTGAAGGATTACATTTCTTCTGGCATGGTCTTGAAAGTTATATTAAAAAGTTGTGTCACTTTTAATTATTTTTTCTTGAGATACACTTACATAACTTCTTGGGTTTGTTAAATGTGCCAGTATTTTTTTATGCTTTTGCGAACCGTGAAATAATCAGGAGTTTTTTCCTCGATTAAAACTGCCACCTTGATTTTTCAATTTTCAAAGTTTCAGGGAAATGCTAGGAAAAAGTAAAATCGTTATCAGTAGCAACACAATTTTTTTTAATTAAAAGTAAAGTCTGTAGCAATGAATTTTCTAATATTGTTAATATTTCTTTCAAAAAGGCTTAAGATATAGTATTATATATTTATACAACATTCCAAGAGTTAAAGTCTAAATGAATCTTTGTAATTTTAGAGGAAGGAAAATATTTGTCAGTATTCCAGATCACTAACGATGTTGGAAAACTAAATTTCAAAGATTCAAAGATTACCCAATGCTTCTGTTTCGAGAAGTTTAATATGAAACATTTTTTTTGTGTAAAACTTAGATTCTATGGTTTGAAATTCAAAATATTTTCATAATTTTTGCAACACCGCAATTTTTGTAGAATAAAAAACAACAGAGTTAAACACACTTAAATGCTGTTTGAGCAAATTAAAAAATTATAATTGTAGTAAACAAAAAATAAATGCTTTACCCAATTCAATGGCAGTGATTTTTATAAAAATCAAAAATGCTCATTTTCTTCCAAGATTACTCGACGTGCGAAAAAAGTTTACATAGAAGACTTGTTTCTCTTTAAAAGATTTACAAAAAGTTCTATTATCAATTTTGAATATTTCACAAAACTTTTTTTCGTTATTTAAAAAAAGTAATTTTTGAAAACTTGGCAAAAGTGATAAAAGATCTAATTGCCTATATTTAATTTAATTATTATTGAAAATTTGTGAAGAATGATTTTTTTTAAATAGTCATATCTGTATAATGTGTTACAAAAACAGTGGAAAATCTTGAAAATGGTTGAAAAATACTTTTACAAAGCATTTTCAGATGAGCAATTTTTTCATTTTGGTAGATACTGCCGTCAAAATCAATAACTCGTGCAGAAATTTTGGTTGGTCGCCGGTCGGGCCCCAAGCGGGATAAATGTGGTCCCGATAGAGTAATCTGTCTAGCGCTAGACTATAAATGAAACGCCCTATCCGATAGGGTCCAGATCTGGACCAGATATGGCCCCTTTAATTTGTAATTTTTATAATTAGTAAAATTTTAAAAGTTTTTTAACAATATTCTGTCTATCATATTCGTGATCAGAGCGTCAAAATATATAGGTATACGAAGATTCGAATCAATCGGTGGTGAGCGCTTTTCGGAAGTTTATGTTCGTCTTCATTGCGGGTATAAGAAATCTCACGAACAATTCTGTGCTTCCTAACTCGCAATGTACTTTTTGCTTTTGGCATTTTAAGTTCGATGTAAACAAAACAATATCACGACAACAACAAAAAACTTGACATAATCTTGTCTAACCTAAGCCGACGTGGTTCCGACGCAAGCCACACTATTTTCCCCCTTGCGACCACATCTGGAAAATCAGATCGGGCCCAGATCGGAACTTGGGAAAAAGTTGGGCAATATCTACACGGGAAAGCCAAATAAAAGAATAAAAAACTAGTCACCGTATTTCGTTTTGCACGGCAGTATATTGCGTTTCAACTAAAATTATACATTGTTGCCGACAATTAGGAGCACTAACCCCTTATATTATTTATGAATGCCTTAGCTATTATTGATTTCTATTTAGAAATATTTGTTTAACTTTCTATAAAGTGAAATTTTTATTATCACGCAAAAAATTCCAGGCGATTACAAATATTGTTTGTTTTTAAATTCTACATTTCTTAATTATAGGAGACAAATTTAAGATGGAAATTTGTGGAACTTCTTATGAAAAGAGCCCTTACAAAGGTCCACAATAAACATAACTAAAGATATATGTTATAAAACTTTCGCAACCAATGTCGCGGCCCCTTTCGATGAGATTTCCGTTAATAAAGTCTCAGTACTCGGATGCTACTGAGCAACTAATAAACACGGTCGTTAATATCATTGGTCGAGGGCATTATGGAGCTTCGTGTGCTCCGTGTATCACATGTGCGTGCTGTGGTGCGTAATGCAGAAATAATCAAACGTGTGCCAGAGTTTACAACTTTATGCTCCAATTCGGTTTTTGCTGACGGGAATACGTATTTCTCTTTTATTGTCTATATTCTTTTCGTTATTATTTTTGTCGGCAACGAAGATTTCATTATATTTTCCTACTTCATATTTACCTACTTTCTACTCTTTGTCTTCAACAGGAATATAGAATATTTTAAATATAATTATTTGAAATAAATTATTGAATTTTAATTTCAATTATTCGCTTTTTGAACAAGATTGCTAATTAGAAACATTTCCCACTTTTCTGTCACATATAGACTCATCGCGGTTGAAAAACCCTGCATTGGAAGAAATAAAAAAAAGGCTCATTGCGTACGTTATTTTATCCTTCTCTCGCGTATTATTTATACGGACGATTCATAGGTTAATCGAGAGATTCGTTCCGAGTGGCATATGACGATGCATGTGACCAGGCTCCACTTCTAGTGATTCATAAAAAACAGAGAAATAACAAAACTCGTGACTTTGACGCAGATAAGTTCAGAAATATTATTGCTAAAAAGATGCTAGAAGAAAAATGTCCTCTTAAGAAATAACTACTATATTTCATCGTAATACGAGACACCTTGAATTTAAAACAGTTCTTTTAACGGAAATGTTCTTTCAATCTTATGCCTTTCCTACAATCGCACTTCAGTAATTGTATTTTTTATTTTCAATAGCGTCATGCGCCGCTGACCATTTTCTCTGCGATAATAATTTAAGTTGCAGGGAAAGTAAAATGAAGACGCTTTTACCTTAGTGCAATACGTTGCTCTATGAATTTTAGGCTTGCATGTAAATGGAATGAAAAAATAATAAAAACTTCCTAGAAAAATTCTGTTTGCTTTAAAGTAGATAAATTCAAAAGAATAATCAATTACAGGATTCCAAGCATACAGTAAAATACATTTAGCAATACGTTTTTTCAATCATATTTTTATTTCTTATTTAGAAATGGCATAATCGTACGAATATATAGTTAGTTTTAAAGTATTAAAGATGAAATATTACAATTTTTGAAAATGTGAGTGAAATGTGACAAATCAAATATAGATATTATAACATATATTATAACATATTTGGCTTCTAAGCTGACTAAAATTTTAAAAATCTCAAAAAATCGTTAAAAAGAGTTTCTGTTCTTTCAGAATTAAATTTGAATGTGAAAAATCAAATTAGTTTCAAACAATTATATAAGTAATGTCTGCGTTTGTAAAAAATACAATTAAACCGTAAATTTCGCAAATGAATCAATTTTTTTTATTCTTTACGTGCTGTTCGTGCGATTTTAAGCGTGTTCTTGGAGTAGAGTCGCAGTTTAAAAATTACTTAAAGTTTAATTTGATTGATAAAATTGTTTAAAAAAGGGTCCATTGATTCTTGAAACAACACAGAAAAAACTAAGAATAAAATTTGTTGTAGGAAATTTTTTTGAGTGATAAAGTTTTATTTAGACAACTTCGTGTCTTTCAAAAATCATTTATTTGTCATGAAAAAACAAAAGAAAGTTTAACCGATATTTGTGTCAAGTTTATCCTGTGAAGTTAATTTTTGTTGCAGAGAATCTTTCGTCGGAAATCGATGTAAAGTTAATCTTCTATTTCTTCTTTTAAATTTCAGAAGAGAAACTCAAAAGTAAATAATAAAAAAAGTTGAGCTCAGAACTTTTTATTAAAAATATATTTATTTGAATCTGTATATTTTGTCTTACACATGAGACAAAATTCGTAATATTCATCAAGCTTTAATTTGCAAACGCTGATTCTGTTCCTTGCAGAGTTATTCAGAATTATAATCACCACGTTTTTATAGAAATTATTTTATTTCGAAATAAGTCATACATCCAATTTTAGTAGTGATTTTTTTTTTATTCAAACGGTTTGCTTAATAATATTGATGCGGATTAGAATTGTAAAGAACATTTTAAGGAATAGAATCAGCTTTTCTAAGTTAAAATTGAATAAAAATTATGACTTTTACCTAAAGCAGAAGAGAAAACACATTTACTTACCTATTTTTATTATAAAATTAGTTGTAATAATCCATGGTCCCTTTATTGTTACTTTTATAAATTTAGTAAAAGATTAATTAATTTTTAACTTGACAGTACACCTAGAATATCGTTACAGACATGATACAATATTACAACACACTATCCAAACATATTTTTTCTATCCTAAATGAACACAAGATGATCTCTGAATTAAGTCATAAATTTAACTCAATTTGATTTTTTTTAAGTGATAAATAGGAAGTAAAATGAGAAACATAATAAATGACCCCATAATGTATCAATTGAAATACTTGTTCAAGCGAACGTCGTATTTCACAAAAAAAAACACATATAATGTGAATTAGAGATTTTCGTAAGTGATCACCAAAATAAAGTTATGTTTAATTCTTGTACCCCAATGCTCAATTTAATTCAGAAGTGGATAAAAATGCAGCAAACAGTTAACAATTACATCGACTTTAATGGCTAGCAATACGGCCGTCAGGTCCCTGGATCGTTTTTATAGGTTTGAGTTTATTGTGGTTTTTACAATACATGAAATCTATTCAAATTCTTTTTATAACAATGATTTTCAAACATCGAACATCTTCAGTAAAGTTTTTTCTTCTTTTGGTCTCATTGCAATGTCAACTTTATGTATATAAGAACCTACCTCTGTCCCGCAAATGTACAAACGGAAGGTAGAACCCTTAGAATTTCAAGTTTAAAAATGCTTATCTTTGATTCTGCTCATCGCTATTTCTTCAGAAAATAATTGCGTACTGAAAATATGGGTCAATGCAGTTATTACGGGAATGATTGGATGAAGAAAAAAGAGTTTAGCTTTTTCAATCGAAGGAAAAAATATTGGTAATTGTTTGAATATTACATACATTTAGTTTATCTGAAGTTGTACCATTTGCTTATGAATCAATACGCAGATACTCACCATAATTTTTTTGTTTTTTTCAGATTTTATTGGGACTTATGTATGCTGCTTCTGCTAGTAGCTAATCTAATTATTCTGCCGGTCGCCATTAGTTTTTTCAATGACGATTTAAGCACCCGGTGGATAGCCTTCAACTGCCTTTCCGACACAATATTCCTCATAGACCTCGTTGTTAACTTTAGGACTGGTAAGTCATACATACTTTCAAAACTTAGAATTTTATTAGTGTAATTTATGACTTTTGAATTTGCATCCGAATATAAAAAACTCTTTCCACAATGAAAAATATGTCACTTCATCAAATTTCTTTCTCTTACGCCTCAAATGATTAACTTCGGAATGAGGACATTTTTAACAAACTGTTATAAACAATATTTTTGTTGTGTTCACTCTATCAATATTCCTTGTGATATCTCCTATACGGAGACTGAACTCTAAAACTTTTTCAAAGTTGACCTTTTCGAATATAAATATGATTTGGAACTTTTGGTGTGTAAAGATCTTAAACCTCGATATGGGAAGTTTGCTCCTGAGTCGTGTGAAACCATGGCTAGAAGTGTAATGCAAGGTTCAAACACACCAAAAACTTTGAAGATGCAAGGTTCTGATACACCGAATTCTTTCGGCTTCGTTTGGTATTCTTCTGCATATTGATATATGCATGGAAAAGTGAAAGTTATTGTTTTGACGTGATATGTTTTTTTTTAAAGAGAAAATCCTTAAATGGCGAAGTTATTCGTTGAGAAGATCTTACTTCTTGACATTTTGTTATCACTCAGGGAGTAATTTGATGCGCATTTGAGTGGCGCGAACGCAGAATTGGGTCACGCGTTAACGCGTCGAAGAGAGCATTGTAAATTAATCTGTATTCTACAGCGACAATACAAATTGTTACAAATTGTTGTTGTAAATTGTTGATTCATATTTTGTAGTTAAACTCGAATGTGTGATCAAACGTTTTGAATATCAATTAGCGTCGCCTAGCGCACTTGCGAATTCTGAAGCTAAAACGGAAGATTTGTAGACCCAAACTAGTTAGCTATAAGTAAACATAAACCCATTTGTAGCTTCATGAACAAGGATTTCTTGTGGCTTAAATTCTATTAATACTTTCTAACTACATCCACGTTAGAGAAAGGCCGAAAATTTTCAATGAATCTTAAATATTGCACAAATTTGCGTGTATGGCAAAAAAGTAATACAGGTCGGCCTCTGAATAGGCGACTGGGGAGGAAGCGTTTTCGCGAGTTGAGTTCCCCCCACCACAAAACTCAATCTAGGCATAATCTGATCTATTGATTGCTTTCTTCGATCTCGGAGCACTTGCTGTGAATAGGCGACAGCTCAGAAGTGACTTTTTATTAGCGTTTTAACACATTTACATATTACTTTTTGATATATGTTTTTAAATGTTATCAAAATTATAATTGAACATTTAATAATATTGTTAATATGTACATATTACGTTTTTAAATATAGATTATATTTATTTCATGTACAAATATTTAGATAATGATGTACATACATAATATATTTTTAAAAATTAAATACGTTTACCAGAACGAATACTTAATATGTTATGCGTATTGAAGAAATAAATAAAAATTTCTATTTAAATATCTTCGTCTAATAAAACTTCTAACGATGACTTAAGAAGTTTAAAGGCATTGTTGCTTTCTTTATTATACGAAGTATTTTGGCTTAAAAAAATATTCTTCTATTGAGATACAAATCAAATTGTATACGTACAAATTGATACAAATTAAAATTGTATGCGTAGGCAAGTTTTAACTGATATACTGTAATATAATGAATTAATTAATAATAATTATAATTTATACGGATAGTATTGATAATCTGTTAAAATTACACAAAACGATCTATATCAATACACTTCACTGAAACAAACCAAATGATCGTACAACTTGCGCAGTCGCCTATTCAGAGTAAATGCCCCAAGATCGAAAAAGCCAAACAAAAGATCAGATTATGCCTCGGCTGAGTCTTGTGGTGGGGGAGTTCACTTCGCGGAAACACTTCCTCCCCAGTCGCCTATTCAGAGGCCGAGCTGTACATTCAAAATTGAAGCACTAAATTTCAAGAATCATGTAATTTTAACTGCACATACCTCGTAAACTATAAGAGACATAAGCGAAAATTGAGAAGTTCGCCACTCAGCATTTGAATGCACAACAGATTTCAAGGTTTTAGAGATTTCAAAGATTTCCTAGGAATTAATATAATTTCAAAGGAATTGGTAAGATTTCATACAAGATACAAGATTTCAAAAACTCAAACAATTTTAAAAAGGTTTCACAAAGAATTCAAAGATCTCTTTGAATAGAAATTGAATATTTTTTACATGAGAATGCAACTCTAGTTAAAAATTAAGTATTTGATGAAAATTCACATTTTTTATTTGAAATTCAAGTCTTTTTGTAGGAAATTTGTATTTTCAACTCAAAAATGAAACTATTTTTCGAAAATGTATCCATTTGGACAAATGTTGAACTGATTTCTGAGAAATTAATTTTTTTATTTGAATATTATTAATTTTAGTTACAAAATTCTTTTCTTTCGTGAAAAACGTAAATTTTTTGTTGAATGTTCTTTTTTTTCTGAATAATAATTTTTTATACTAAAAATTGATTAAATTTAACTCTTTTGGATTTAAAATACAATTTTTTTTAACTTATTTTTTTAAAGATTCATAATTTTTATTGGGTATGTATCTCTTTAGTCCAAATTGAACCACTTTGATAAGCCTTGATAAGATTTTTTGACATACAAAATTTACTGATTTGGTAAAAAATTCAACTGTTGTAGAAAATTCGATTTCAAACTAAAACTGAAATACTATATTTTTGCTTAAAAATTGACCTTTTTAAGTTTAAAATTTTAATCATTTAGTTGAAAACTTAATTACTTTGTCAGGAACTCACCTTTTTGATAAAAAACAAACGTCATTTATTTGGTTAAATATTTATGCTTGTGGTTGAAAAGTAAAATATTTGTTTCAAAATTCAACTGTTTTGTAGAAATATTCTCTTTCTGGCTTGAAAATGATAAATTTTGTCAAAATTTCATTTTTTTGTATGTAAAATACAACTGGTTGAAAATAAATCTGTTTTGGCTGATGGTTTAACTAATTTGTTGCATATTTGTCTATTTTTGTTCATTTTAACTTTTGATTCATTCAAAATGTAAATATTTTTTTGGTTAAAATAATAACTAATACATTTTTGTTGAGAATTCCTATTTTTTGGTTGAAAGTTAAACTGCTTGGCTGAAAGTTGAAATAATTTGTTACTAACAAGAAATAGCAAATTTTTGGAAAATCACTCTCTCCCAAAGCATCGTATGTTATTTTAGAATGAAGAACCTAAATAAGCCATGAAACAAATTTAGTCGAAAAAAATACGAAAGAATGGAAGAAGGTCAAGTCTTACTAACCCTAACAAAGGCGGTACGTGGTACAAATTTTCAGAAAAAATTTTACATATAATTTGTACACGGTCATTTATTGTAATTGGGTTTCAATTAAATTAGCTTTTGGTAAGCATATGCTTTAGAACTACAAAGTATACAAAAATGGGCAAATTCAATTAAACCTCAATTTCCATACGGAATCTGCATCTCTCTTTCGCAAATATTTAAGAGATTTTACAAAGATTTCAAAGATTTCGCGAAGGCTCCAGATTTCAAGAATGACCAACCCCTTGGCAAAAAGCAAAACTGCTATACCCCCAATTTTCTCGATACCCGAGGATTGTGCCCATTATTCGATTGTCTATCGGATGTATTTACTTTTAAAGGGAATATTGTCATATCAGAAATGAGCTTGCACATCAGGGTCGTAATCGCATTTTGATCTGCGCAAGAAATTGAGCTCGACAGTGATTTCACAGCAACTAAGTATGTGCTAAACTACATAGCTTACACAGTTTACACGTTCCTCGTACAGCAAACATACACACACAGAGCATACTATAAGACGAGAATTATGCTTACGGTATGTTAACTTCATTGAAATGTGATGTAGAGGCAGACTTGGAGTCGTTATGGCCGGAAACAGCCCCCGTGGGAACTCCTTAGCAATATCAGCTCACTGGAGTCACCCTATTCCGAATTCCGAATCTATTTCCAGCTTGTTTCTCGTGTGGAGAATCCAGGGCATCGAAGATTAAAACTCAAGTTTCCCCGTCTAGTCAAATTATACACTGCAGTGAGAGAAATTCATCAAGTGATTTTCAAATTGTTCCATCTGATTTGAAAAAAGCATTTTGGAAATAAAGTATTCTCACATTGTTGTTGCCTATTTTTATAGAGATTAAATTGAAAACAGCGAGAAATTAGGTTTTGATGCCGGAGTTCAAAGTGGTTAATTTATTATTTATATTCTAACAATTATTCTGTGGTTTGCTATTGCATGTTCAAGATTGCTCGTGTTGAAAATGTTATTATGGATGTTGTTAAAGGCGCTAGTGTGGCGGATATAATATTACAATACATGCGTGGATATATAACAATAGCAGAATTTTAAAACCAAAAAATCTAAATAAAAAGACTTATTGTAAAGTTCAAATAAAAAATTAAAGAAGAAAACGATTTTTCTCTGTCATTAGCTTGACAATCATCTGGAATTTTCAGGACGACTAGTCTACCCACTGTTTTAATTCCCCCAATTTTTCGGGACGATTAGATACAGCCTTAATATACAACATTAACAAATAATATTATGATCAAGCATCACCTTGTCGATAACAGCAAGTGATTTAATCGTCAAATATAATTACTTTATCAACGAACAATTGGAAGGAATCGACATTTGTTATCTATTTTCATTAAAATAAAAATTTTAAAGTCGCTTACATAATTAGTTATAAATTTATTAAAAGTTACTTTGAACTTTTGTTTTTTGATTTT
Source organism: Belonocnema kinseyi (assembly GCF_010883055.1). Taxonomy (NCBI): domain Eukaryota; kingdom Metazoa; phylum Arthropoda; class Insecta; order Hymenoptera; family Cynipidae; genus Belonocnema; species Belonocnema kinseyi. The sequence goes on from NC_046662.1 coordinate 97,513,211, forward strand.
AGTCCCATTCATTTTTTTTAATCGATTGAGAAAACTAAAAGGAATCGAAATATTAATACTTTAAAAAAAAAATCTTGTTATTAAATTGCATTAAAAAAGGATCAAATAAAAAATCTGATAAATACCTAAATTTAAAAAATTTTGTAAAACCATTTTAGTCATAAACTTCACCCACGCAACACTAAAGTTTCACCATGTTTCATCAAAATCATTAGTCTCACATGGTATTACTTCGCCATCATCGTTAAGAATATTATATTGTGTATCGAGGGCGTAAAGAAGGCTATTCTGACGAGTGTGAACTTGCCGCCCGCGCGAAGCGATGGTGGTAGTCGCACGAGACAAAATAGATGTACGCCCTTGATACAGACGATACTTTATGTCCTACCCTTCTTGAAAGCAAGCATATAAAGCAGATAAAAATGTTTGGCGTTCTTGGCAATTTTAAGTTATAAGTGAAAGGAATAAATAGCGTACTTATCAGAAGGGAAACTGGAGTTCAGCGATGTAATTTTTGAAAGATAAATATAATTTTCTCCATATTCTCAATTGCGTGGTGCAGTATGTGTTTAGCCGGCCTAAAGTTTCATGCAGGCCCGGCTGCGGAGTCCATATGTGCGAACTTCGCTGGGCTGAAATCGGCCACACTATGTCTGCTTCACGTGCATAAAGGAGAGTCCACAATAGGATTTGAGAAACCGACGTAGCATTGACTTGACATAGCAGTAGCTCGGACGTGATGCGCGCGCATGTATTTTCAACTGTTTATTTTTACGATTTTACGATCCATGGAACTAAACAGTTAAAAATACATGCGCGCGCATCAGGTCCAAGCTACTGCTATGTCAAGTCTACGTTAAGTCAATGCTACGTCGGTTTCTCAAATCCTATTGCGGACTCTCCTTAAAATGGTCCGTTATCAGGGAGGTTAAACAAAAAGAATTTTAATGATTCCAAGGATTTTCAAGAAATACCAAGAGATTTTAAGGAATTTTAAATAATGTTATGGCATTTCGAGGTATACCACAGCATCAAATATTTCAATTGATTTCCAAAGAATTTGAAGATTTTTTAATAATATAAGGGATTTAAAATAATCCTAGATAATCCCTTGAAATATTTTAAAATAACTTAATATTTTTTGAATTACTCAAAATGTATATAGTGAAATTCTATTAAATCCTTGGAAATAGCCCTCAAAAATTTAAATATTATATAATATTGAATTTTGGATTGAATCTTCCAAAATCTAGGCTATAAATATTTGAAACCATTGTAGAACATTTTAATGTTTTCTAGAATAATATAGAATAACTTCGAAAATCTTAGGAATTCTGTAAAAATACACGAGATAAACACACACTATTTTTTATTACTGGTATTGGTCAGATGCATAATTAGAATAGCCATTCTGTTCTTTTTCGCCTATTGGACTTTGTTTAACGTTACGAGCTCACGCTTAAAGTTTCGTACGTCATCGACGGGCCTCATCAGAATTTTTAATTTAGCACAAATACATTGAAATGTGCAGAGATTATAAAATTAAGTGTTATCTAATAAAAATACTTAAAAATTATCTTAACCAAAGGTCAGGTTTTCGGCGGTTAAGATTGTGTTTGTCACAATTTGATGTTCCGTATACATATTTGGCATTGTGGTAATTTTCATACATATTAGCTAGTATATAACAAAATTTCTGAATATGGAATATTCGCTAATGCTCTAAGAATCTTAAAATATTGTAGTACATTCGGTATTCGAATAAGAATATTCGATTTTAATTATTTCGGAAATTCTAGAATTTTCTACAAAATGTAAGAACCTTTTAGATTGTGTGATTTTAAATGTAATTTAAATATTGGGATGTAAAGAAGTTTCAAAATCCCATCGTACATAATAAAAAAGTTTCTTTATCTTCTATATCAAATGATTTTTCTTTTAAATTATGTGAAAACAAATTATAAAGTTCTAGTGTGTGAATATTCCTTATTTTCAGAAAAAAGTGTTTTACGTCCCTAATTATTGACAAATTAAATAGTTTTTCTAGTATTATGGAAAGAAATATAATTTATTTTGTCTAGGTATAATGCAACAAGATAATGCTGAGCAGGTGATACTGGATCCAAAGTTAATCGCGAAACACTACCTCAGGACTTGGTTCTTTCTCGACCTCATTTCCTCCATACCACTAGATTATATTTTTCTCATATTTAATCAAGTGAGTATTATTTTTTAATTCTTGTTTACGATTCTCTTGACTTTTTTTTAAATTATTGGTTTAAAGTTATAATCAGGCCTTTTTTCTGTTTAACTTAATATAAGAAAGTTCGGCTGAAATTCCGAAAACGTCACCTCAAAGGCGAACTAGTCATTAGTCCTATACTAGACTTAGAAGTTTTTTTTGTGGTTTAAAAAACCGGCACTGTTTTTCTGCGCGCCTGCGCTAATCAAAATTCTGTAAGCGCAGCACAAATATTTTCAATCAGTCTAGACACTTCTCTAAACGAAAACTGTAACATTATTTTTTTGTCAAATCAACAGGACGTAAACATTTTTCTTAAAGCAAACGAGAAAGGCATACCAGCATTTGAAAGTCAACGTTTTAAGGTAGCGTTTCAGAAAGTTCAGCAAGAAATTCCATAGAAGGAATTTCACTTTAAATGTTTTAACTTTCCTTACGATGACTATAGAGTTTGTCAGTATAATGTACATGTTGTACGCTGCCGTGTAAAAGAAGAAAAGCCATTATCTTTATTCAGAGTCGAACTGAAATATTGGCGCAAATGTACACTGGGAATCCCATGTAAGTCCCTGCTATTTAAGTCGTACCGAGAATTGTTGCCGCAGTGCGGTGATTTCAGGATGAAAGTGGAGACACTCGGGGCCTAGGACTCGAGTGTATTTTTCGTAAACCAATAAAGAAAAGAGTGTACCTCCAAACAAATGACGATGCACTGCACGAGCTCCTGTAGTTACATGTTTTTATTGCCTACATTACTAGTCACAAAATTAAATCTTGTAACAAAATTTTTGATGAAAGCCTTAATTGCCATGATCTAATTATAAATCATATAACATACAAAAAAAGGAGCCTGCATGAATGTAAATATATCAGAATCTCCAATTTCACTAAAGTCTAGTTACCGGTTTTCTTGTTTTGCACGGAAGTACAGCGTATTGAAACTTGCGTTACATCAATAATATTTTTTGCAATTTTTGGAAATTTTATATTATATTAAAGATATTTTTTCGTGGTACAGTTTCAGGATTTCAGCGAGTCCTTCCAGATTTTGCATGCTGGACGTGCTCTCAGGATTCTCAGGCTCGCAAAGCTTTTATCACTCGTTAGGTTACTTCGTTTATCGAGACTGGTGCGGTATGTCTCGCAATGGGAAGAAGTCTATGTAAGTATTATTTTCTATTCACTTTTCTCCTCTTTGGTTTAGTATTATAGACTATAAAGCTTCAATGAATTACATTAATTCCTCTATGTCCAGTTTTCTTTTCGAAAGCACTCGACTTTCTAAAAACGTCCAAAGTAAATATCAGTGAGTCGCCCTCATGAGGAATTACTCCCGTGATTAACTAAATGGTCAAGTGCTTTCCTGAATCAAGATTTTCAGGAAATTTTGTCTTATGTCAAATAATACCTTCGCCCTCTATATAAAGCCGAAGGTAAAGGACTCCCTTTCTGTTGTTTAGTCCTTATTTTGTCTGTCAAAAGAAATTAAATTTCTCTAGGTCGCAAGAGAAAACCTCACGTCAGTAGTGGATTAAACTGGTATCTTGTAACATTTTAATCCAAATTTTTTTAACTCCTCGATAATTTTACTAATTGAAAAAATTTTCACATGGAGAAACGATCCGAAATCCACCTTCATTTTTGTCAGTCCACAACGGCTGACATTTTTCCTGGCACGCAGTGAGGAAAAGTAGAACTTTTGGTTCAAAAAGATCCACAGCTCGTAATTGTTAAGCGATTTTTAAATTTCTTTTTTAAATTAAAGCTCAATAATTTTGGGGAGTAATGTCGTGGCCGACTTTGTTTGTGATTTCTCATTTTGTTATTTAAGTTGAAGAATACTAGAAAACTACTATTTTTTGTATTAGCACTACCTACTTTCTTCTGTTTATTGATAGTTTCTCAAAATAACATACGGAATTATTGATGCAAACCTTAATGATTAGAAGTTTTCATTAAGATTGAATATTTTTATTTTTTAATTGTAATATACAAACTAATGTATAAGACAAAGACCTGCTGCATGTGCGTGGTTTGAAGGCACTACCTTCACTTATTTATTCGTTGAATTATGTCAAAATAATAACTAATCATAAGTAATAACTAGGTAAGAACAATTTTAATTATTATACAAATTTTTCCAATACAAATTTAAATATTCTACATTTTTAAGATAGAAAATTTTTCTTTTTGTGAAATCACTTAATTTTCATTTTAGGATTATTATTATTAACAATTTGTTTTAAAAATGCACAGTTTGTATAAGAATTAATAAAAAAATGTTAATAATTACTCTATATTCTATTATTGAATGGGAATTCTGTGTTTAATAATGTTATTATTGAGATTGAAAGAATTCACAAATTTTCTATATTGAAAATTGTGAAATAAGTTAATTTGTTTCTCAAAATTGTTGTTGAGTATTAAGATATTATTCTTGATATGAAAATAAATGACCTTATACGAATAACAAATTTTATCTACATTCGAAAATGCGATACAGTAAGAGAATTTTTTCACAATTGTTTATATAATTTAAAACTTTTCTCGTACAAATATCGATTATAATTAGTTAATCGTATATTTTCACGAAGCAAGAAGTATAAAGAATCCATTCGGACAATGAAAATGCAGCAGAAGCCAGTGTTATCAATTGATTTGTAGCAATTAAATTGATAGCAATTAAATTTATTTGGAAATTTAAATTGTATCGAAAACTGCTATTTATTGAGAATGAATTAACTAATTCCAAATGTTTTTGAGGAAACATAAAACTCATAAATCGGTTAAGAAATATGACCTTCAGAACTTTATGAACCAAAATGCCTCTTTTGCTCGCCATGTAGCGTCTCAACACAGATTATATCGCTTTTTTCGTTAAACGTATCTTTGTCCTTTCCAAGTCTTTCCAATATCTAGTTTTCTGCTTCTATTTTCCCTACTCTGTGAAAGATATTTTCAAAGGTCGTTATAATCTATTATCTCCTGTACCTTGGCCCTTAAACTAACTGGTTATATTGTGATTATTTTTCCACAAGTATTAAGAAAAGGGACTATTTTCCTTTATGATGCATACGCATAAATAACTTCTGTATTTGAATCTGAAACCGTAAGTGACAGGTGATAGGAAGATAAGTAGATATACCAAAAAATGATTAATTTTTTCTGGGTAGATAATCTATGAAGTCAATATTGGGTAAAAAACATTGTTCTGCTCTTAAAGCTTAAAAATTTAAATCTTTAATCATTCGTAAGTTGAAATATTATAAATAGTAAGATTTCCTTAGTTAGATCTATTATAAATATAAAATTTTTCCACTTTTAACTTTCTTCTGTTATTAAAAATTATCCTTAGAAGACCTAAATTATTATGAATTGAAAGTTTACTGAAACTAGTAGTTTTAACTGAAGATTAAAGGAGGTTATCACGAACATTTAGTCTTGATTTTTAAATGAAATTTATAATATAATACAGCTATAATAAAGTAGAATAATAATAATGATAGATTTTAATTGCATGGGTAAACTAAAATGATATAAAATAATGTCAGTAAATGATTCACACGTAACAAACTATTAATGGGCATGTCGAACGTATTAATCAAAGGTATTATTTATTACTGAATTATTTGCTATATAACTTTTATATAATACAATAAATGGATAGGTTTACTTCAAGGCGATTAAACTTTGAGCTTTTTTATATATCCTTTACTTTCGGATCGTACATATTTTTATAGAATACATGCGTTAGTCTAAGAATCTAGTTTGTAATTGAACATTTTTAGAAAAATTGGTGATATATATTTCTATCAACTGACAAAATTGCTTAAAATAAGTCATAAGCATTATTAAAAGTCTATAAATGATTAGAACATAAATTTCGTCCTAAGGTATAGAAAATTGTCACAATTTTGTCTCTTGAGTCTTAAAAAACAGTAGTCGTGGACACAAATTTTTTTGTTTGGAATTCACTTATCTCAACATTTTTTTGAATTGTTAATTTCTCCCATGTAACCTTTCTTTTCCAGGATGCCTTTAGTTTCTGATTTAATTTACATTAAAGTAAGTTTTATGCACAATTGGGCATGCTTTTATAAAAATCAGACAAATTCAATAGAAAATAATATTTTTAGCTATACAGAATCTGATGTAAACTGTATTTACAATAACTGATTAAATATCTTTGGAATTTCTGTAGATTTTTTGTTAAATTTAAACGGATTTTTAAAAAAATTTCTAGGAATATTTAGAAAACTATAAGTCATCTCAATAGCAATGCTGAGAATAAATTTTGGAATCTTTAATACATTATTTATATGGAATTTTAAAATAATATAAAATCAATTCGTAACTTCTTTATTATTTTAATCGAATCCATACTAAACAATTTTCTGAAATCTGGACAGAAATGTTTATACTCAATGGGATTGATATGGCATCTCTTAAATCTTCTGGGACTACCATAAAATTCCAAATTTCTTCTTATTAATATTTTCTTTCAAATTTCTGTCTAGATGTTTTCAAAAATATTTATAGATTATCGCGAATACATTCACGAAAAACCAAATTAAAATGGATGATCAACGATTTTTATGATCGAAATTTCTCGCATATCCTAAACAAGACTTCAGAATGAATTTCACGTGATTTCATGTAAATATTTTCAAATATTGTATGAAATTAGCATGACCAAAATTTCATGCATATTATTTTTGTTTCCTTTCCACGAAATCATCCATAAGTTTGCTTATCCTCACACCTTGATTTCACCATAAAGTATTTTCACTCGTTACTGCACAATTTAATACGAACGTTATCTTTGTGTCGTTGTAATACGTAATTATAAATCAAGATAATTCAACTCTCATAAAGAGTGAGAACGAAGTTTTATGGTAGCAAAACATATTTTCTAGTTTTTACAATTGAATTGTTCGTATTTTGTGCCCCGTATTTCGTATTTTCTGTTTTTACTTTAATGCTTTAATTTTGACACAGTGCCACTCACTAGCAGATTCAAAGGCACATTCACAATTCAAATAAATATTACTACATACTATATGTATATATATAAATATATACCTGTTGCCACTACTACTGTTAATATCAATGGCGGCAGAACCGATGGATACCACTAACTTCCTAAATGATATGCTATACATATTTTTTCATGATTAAATAATAAACGTATTTGGACTTACTACTACTGATTGCCATTTTAAGACAAAAACTTAATGAAAACATATATTTGTCTAGTTTGATAGATACCTTATCGAATTTCTAACACTAGATTTTGATAAAGTTGTTTCTTTAATTCCCAGAAGTTGTAGATCAATGGGATATGATAAGAATAATCTATAATATTTTGAAAATGCAGAATTAAGTCGAGTTTTCACCCTTAATCTCAAGATTGGAGCACAAGATGAAAATCATTCAAATGACAAGTTAATGTCCCATGGAACAATAATGTCCCATAACATTTTTAATGTGGATTACGTTAAGAAATTTTGAGAGAAAACTACATTCAAAAATTTTGAATTGGATACATTGATTAATTTTCGAAATATCATTTTTGCTAATATGAAAATTATTGAATTTTTGTTAATTCACAGAAACTTCACCATAAACTTCACCATATGTTTTCAAGAGGATAATTCTAAGTGGTATCGACATTTTTAAGAGTAGTGTTTTTTTCAAAAGACGTGCTGTTAAAAATTCGTTGTCTTTCGTTTTTTTTTTCTTTAATTCACTCTCCTGAGTGGAAAACCCTTTGTTCCCACTGGTTACCATCACTGCCGCTACGATTATCCGCTTTATTATAACCAATTTGAATGACACGCGTGTGGCTTGCAAGCTACACGCGACCCTGACAAAGATCCTCTTTGAGGTCAGATTGGGATTTTGCGAACACATTTCGAATGGGTTTGCAGATCCCCCTTTACCAACAGCCGGAGAGGCACTACGAGCGTCGGGCTACACCGACCCAACCAGACAGAACCAGCAAGGTGTGACAGCCTAGTAACCCTGATACCAAGGCGAAAAGCCCTTTGTTGATTAAAGCGTTCGTTAAATCAAACTCAATGTTTCTACGCTAGATAATTATTAACTGTGGATTTTCCTTAGAGGAGTTGCATAGTTTGTCGTCTCAGTCTAACCAATGAGATATTAACCCAGTTTAGCTCTCACTGGAAAGCAGAACTGATCATGAGCCGAGCAACTCTGTTTACCTCACATTGTTACCCTATCAGGCATAATAAAATTAATTCCTTCTGATTGTTTCAATGTCCACTTAACACCGCTAGTAAGTTAATTGATGTGAATCATGCGAATCAAACATCTCGCCTCTATAGTCGCGTTAGTAAGTCTGTTTCGCTATGCGTTCCCGAAAGTTCTCAAAGCTATTATATCCAGCCGGAACCTCATCTTTCTTATGACAAAGATAAAGGATTTAGACACAACCATCCTTGCCATCCCAGAGAATTTTCGTTAACGCCTGCTTTCATTTCGTTTGCTTCCCTTGCCAGCTCTTGCTCAGATCTGCTGTTGCCTGTAGTCCAAAATAAAAACAAATGCAAGGTGGATCACCAGCTTTTTTCTTCATATCTGTGGGAATATTGATGAAATGACAGTTACTTAAACTGAATTTTAGTATTAAATGAAATTATAAATGGAAAATGCGAACACAAATTAAAGTTTCTAAGGAGTCCACCTTTCATGATAGCTCATTCATTGGCATTCTCCGGAGAACAATTTGCTATGACATGTTGTCATGTTCGTCGGGTGTTTTGAAAAGATACCGTGCAACTATAGGAACGAAAGAGAATTGGAGTTACATCTAGTTGCAAACTATCGTCTCAAATAGTAAAGAAATTAAATTTAATAAAAATATTGGAGCAGAATATTAAAATATTTTCAATGGGATAAATAAAACTGTAGAGTATCAAACAATGTACCATCATGTCTTGTGATATTGATTTTCGCTCTCATGATTTTCACAAAAAATCAAGAATAGACAATTAATAAAATAGAATCTTCAATTTTTATTAGTGAAATTATGGTTTTAAGTGTGATGTAAACTCTTTAATGTTTATCAGCTCTTTTATTATGAGTGTCTTTTTCTTCGTATTAATCAGGTTTACATTTCTTTCTAGAATTTGTAGGTAAATGAGACTGAGGTATGGATGCATATTTACTTAATCTGGAGTTTCAGTTTGCTAACAGTCAAGCTGAAGTCGCCTCGTTCGAGTTTTGATCTTTTAGCACTCCCCTAATAAAAAAATATTAAACGTCTACACGGAGAGAAATTTCAGGAGATTAATTCACGTCACTACTCCTTGATTTTATTACGCTTTGGCGCGAAAACTAAGATCTCGGAACCCTTGCTCTTAAAAGCATAGGTTTCGAAGTTTCAGGCATTAGGTCACGCCCCTTTGTTCTCAGGTCTTAAATTCTATGCTTTTAGATCACAGTGTCCGACTTTAAATCACGTAAAAATTGTAGCTCTAAAATCACGCGCTTCCGTGAATTAATATCTTGAAATTTCTCTCCGTATAGTGGTTGATTATATTATTATGGTATCAAAATTGCGAATGTACTTATCATTTTGAGTAAAAATTTGAGCAAATAATGTTCCATTACAGAACATATTATATTATAGTAACTTAATTTGAGATTTTAGGTTTAAATTTTTATAATTCAAAAAAATCGTATATTCATACTGAATTTAGTGTACGCATATACTAAATTTTATGCACGTGTATACTAAATTCAGTATAAATATACTAAATTTACCATACGCTGATATACTAAATTTAATTTTATGTTGTGAATTCTTGCTTCCACAGCATTTATACTAAATCCAGTACAGATTTTTCTAACAGTGTACGTTATCAGTATATAAAATATAAATAACTCCATGTAGCAAACTTAATTTAGCTTAATTCGGTATTTTATTTTGTATTTTTTTAGTACTTTAATCTGGTAAAAAATTAATAACTATAATTTACTCTTCTTCCTAAAAATCTCACAAAATTTCACAAGACATGGTGGTGTTTTACTTTATTACCCATATTTATCAATGTAAAAATAAATTATTTTTTTAAATTGGACCTAAATGAGATTTGTTTTTCCTTCACTGGAATTGATCGTCTATAATTCCCTTAATGGGTCCTTCCAGTGAGCACAAATTAATGCGATTGGCTTGACGGTCAAGTGTATTAATTATTGGGCTAAATATTTGACATGCAAGACTTTGCAAGCGAGAAGTTGGTTGATCTGACCGTAGGTCTGCCTGTGAGTGTTAGGTGTACAGTCATATTTGCCCGAATTTTTTTGGCAATGTGCCCGTGTTCAGTGTGTGTTTCCCTTTTTGTTTCTTCCTTTGTCCCCAAATGCTCGCTGTCTTTCATGTTGTTAGCTGCTTGATTTGTAAAAATCTTTCGTTTGTCCAGGCCCACAGGAGAGCTACGTCGAAACAGCTGCATTCTCCTTGTATATACGTGAAACTCTCGCTTTAATTCAAATGTCAGGGGTTGCCTTCAAATAGCCTTGGACTGATTTCGGGGGGATCGAAACCTAAACAGCGAGGGCCGCCTGACTCGTTTTCAATTCGAATATATATATATATATATATATATATATATATATTGGAATGGAATTTGGGTTAGTCAAATGCAACCGCTCTCGCCCTGCTCCCCTGAGAAGCTGCTGCAGCCAGCAGTTCTAGGAAGACCGAGAACGGTGTGACTGAAAGCGAGATTTTCGTGTATTACCTTACTTCGTTCTTCGGCACGCTGTACCTCCTTCCAATTTCCAACCCTAATCTGTTTTTATTTGCAGCAACATATTTTTTTTTGCTTCTTGATAGGTCCAATATACTGCTGTGTTAATAGTGTTCACTTACGATACGTGACTGATAACATTATTTTCGAATGTTATTAATTGTTAACGCAACCTTTAACAATTTAGGAAATTGAGGTATTGATGGGCCAATGGTAATTTGTGTGAATGAAATTCAAACATACATTTCGGGACCTTATAACTATATGGACGCTAAGAGACCATTTTTCATTTTTGTAAAATAATTTACAAAATCCTTAATAAATTTTAGTTCTTTGTGGAAAGTCACCGACTTTTTAAATTAATACTAGTACACGGAAAAAATATTTGTAGTACAAAATAAAAGAAATTTTGTTTTTCTAGCAGTCTTCTCACATAATTGAATTAGCTATGTGATGTCAAGAGTTTCAAATATTCAAGTTTAAAAACATTACGAAACTTTAAAATTATTTTTGCTTTTAATTCCCTTACAGATAAAACGAAAGATAAAGTTTACATCGATTGAAGGGGAAAGATTCGCCTGAAAAAACCTAACCTTGCTAGTTAAACTTTACATGGATCTAAGATAATTTTCGATTCTTAATCTTGTCTGGATAATCTTACTCCTTATAATCGCTCCATCTTTATTCAAAATGTATCGAGAATTAAGACGTCAGCGCTATCTACCGTCGTTTAACTTCATTAAATTTAAAAGAAATGGGGATTGCGATCTGTCAGTTGCTTTTTGCTAAGTGGTATTAAATAAATTTTAATTCATCTGCAATAGTCTAATCTAGTTCGTAAGGGATTAATCGGTAAGGAAAATGTTTTATTCTTATTTTCTGTTGCTGATTCTACTTGTTTTACCGAAATTTGCTCACTTCAGCGTAACGCCAGTAGACGAGATCAGAATTATTCTCCTAATCTCGGTGAAACTTTCGACAAAATATTAAAAATTTTCAACCGTTGTAAGACTCACGTGTAACAAATATTCAGTTTTGTTTTTCTGTGTTGTATTAAATCTATTGTCCCTATTTATAGCTCGAATTCACGTATACTTTGCCGTTTTCCCAATGCTGCTAAGGACGCTGTAGCAGACGATAACTTTTATTCCATCGTAGGATGAAGTTTCGTCAAATAGCATGTAAACTTTAACAGCGGGAAATTTTAAATGCAACAAACTTTAACTTTAGTTTTGTCTGTGCTTCATTCTTTTATCTCATATAGGTCTTTATAATACACGGTAAAAAAATTGAGCTGTGACAGGGATATTATTTCTTATTATAGCCAAACATTTAGCTGAAAACGAACGAAGGAATTTAGAAAGATCCCTGGATCAGCGAAAATGAATATCCTTGACCATTTTCCATATATTGATTGACTTAAAACTATATTGAAATATCAAGAAACGCGATAAAAACCACAAACTTGACCTCCAAATGCATTACAAGGATTTCAGGGAAATTCATTTTCGCGATACCAGACGAAAAATTGGCTACTGTAAGTTAATATATTTCTATAACAACTAAATTTTTTTCTAATCTGAAGATAATACAATTATACATAATCTGTCGAAAATAATAAACTTTCGGACTTAGCAATTTTGTCCAAATTCCTGATTTACGAGAACAATTTACATAAAGTAACTAAATGTGTAACTCTTCTAACTAAACGTTTTACCTAATCCAAGCGTACAGTTTCTTTGAGTTTAATATATTCTCGATTCACTCGTTCGCCTCAAGAATTTTTTTTCCGTGTATGTTTCATTGTAAGGTAAACTGTTAATTCAGTTATTAATTTTAAACCTCTGTCAAAATTAATCTGCTGAAAATTCCTGATTTAAGCACTTTAACAATGTTGTTGCTTTGTTTCTAACAATATTTGTAGTTTCATCAAGGATAAATATCGCGGGTTTAGCTATAAATTTTTTCCATTTAGTTTTTTAGAACTTTGATCTGGTACATAATTAATTTATCATTTTTCTCTCTTCAATGCAGGAGTTTTCCAACAGTTCACACGCGACAATGTCAGTGCAATAATTCAGTAGGTTGGAGAACAATCAGTTATAGTTAAACAATGACGTCATCTCGTGTGCACTGATGGAAAATCCTGCTATAAAATAATGCATAAAATATCTTTTGTTTCTTTTCAATCTATTTTCAGTCATATGTTATCATGTAGTATACAAAATTAATATGGGTTTAGCGTTGATTACGGAGTCCCAAAATTGAATGATCCTTTTTTCAATGAAAGTCGATACTTTCGTCATTTCTTTTCACAATTGAAAAAATCTTTTGTGTTATATCCATTCTAAATCTGATTAGATTGTTCAAATCTCCAAGAACACTAAAATTAAAAAAATATCATATCTGGTAACCAAGACTTTTACCTGATGAAACTTATGTTTTTTACTTTTATTGCTATAGGAACACTTAGAAAATATTAAGCTTGACTGAAAATCTACTAATAATTCATACTGAAGATTTGCTTTATTGTTCTCATGTCATTTTTAATTTTATGATGAAAAATTTCTCAATCTATCATAGAAAATAAAGGTGACTTTCTAAAAACGAGCTCTTACAAAATTAAAAAAACCTTTTTTTTAAAATAATTGTTGCTGCCTTTTGTTCCACCTACCTTTTGCGTGAAAATGCATTTACTGTATTTTCGATTGCATAAAATGCACTTTAATTCCATATTCCTCGATTTGTGTTTACGTCATCATTACAAGTACCGCGGAAAAAGTATTTTAATAACCGCATACATAATGTATGTTCAAAAAAATTTTGTACTATTTTTTTTGTGATAGAATCAAATCAATTTTCTAGAAAAAATATATAAAGTGATCCTGATTTTGATTTTTAATAATTGTTGCTCAAGAACTCTATACTGAAATTAAAAAATGGGTCAGTGATTTTAAGTGCGCGTGCTTAAGATTGTGTTTGATATAAAAATTATGAGCCTAGTGAAAGCGTGTTGGTGTATGAATGGAGACAAATATTTATTTTTTATTATGATTTGCTTATCCGACCTGCAAATTGATATTTTGACGCAAGCAATACTTTTCAGCTGTGAATATCCGTATTGTAATTCTCGAATCTTTCTCCGTGTGAAAAATAACAGAGAGTAGAGTAAATCTTTTAATATGTTGACTTGAGTATTTCATTTATGTATATATATCATAAGACTAATCACAAATGAAAAAAAGGATTAAGCATTCCATTTTCTTAATAAGTATTTTGAAGACAGTTCCTGTTTTATGATTTCTTGTATGAAATTTAAGATTTGATGCCGAAGAATTAATTAACCTTTAGAGGACGGGAGTCGTCGAAGTATCGACTACCCAATGCACACTAGCTATTTGATGTTTCCGGGCCAAATTTGGTGCGCTGAATAAGGGGGGAATAGTGAGAAACATCCTGGAGACTTTTTGACCTAGATAATCGTCATTCCAAGGTCAAAAGAAATTTTTTTCGACTAAAAACTCGGTTCATACATTTTTGGTAGGAAAAAGATTGTCATTCTGAGGTCAAGAATGATGTCAAGATTTTTGCCACTATTTTTTTAGTACTAGACACATAAAAACATGCATGTACCAACTTTGACACTAAAATAGCAACAAATAAATAAATGTTTCCATTGACCTAGAAATCTCGATTTTCAAGGTTATGTCTGCGTTCAGAATTTTTTGCACTATTTTTTTCTTACTCAGCGCCTCAAAAAACATGGGTATGCCAACGATAACGCTAAGATATAACAAAATGACCTTGAGATGGTGATTTTCAAGGTCAAGGGTGCCTTCAGGATTTCTTTCACTATTTTTTTCGTACTCAGTGCATCAAGAAATATGGGAATACCAAACTATAACGCTGAAATATCATAAAGTTTTTTTTTATGGGCCTTTACGTTGCGGACAGGGGTGGTCGATATATCGACCACCTGTCAGGTCGGGGACTTGAAATGAGTTTTCTGTTGAAATTATGTATAAATTTTTGGTCAAATGATAACTCGATTGGAACGACATTTTCCCGTCCTCTAAAGCTTAATGAGAATTATGGGTTCCATCCAAATTTCGTTTTAACCAATTAAAAAAGAATTTAATATAAAATTCTAATAATGCTTTCTGCCTATGCAAATGTTTGAAAAGCATTAGAGGTTAGCATCCGAACAATTATGTTCATGTGCAGAATATAATAATAATGCATTTAGATTATTTTTCTAAGGCTAAATAGTCGTCGCTGAAGAGATAATATATATTAGGAATTATCTCCCTATAAAGTTTGCATGACTGTAAAGTATTATGCATTTATTACAGATTTCTAGACATTTGAAGAATTCTTTTCTTTCTGATTAAAAGTTACGCTTTCTTCATGGTTCAATAAGAAAGTTAGGCAACTTTCATTAGACTAAAGGCTTCCTAAAATAGTATGAAGTTAGACAATTTAGTTTCTAGAATCCAGGTAACTTTTAAACAGCGATTAAAGAAGGGTAGAATTTATAACAATTAAGTTTTCAATCTGGTAAGGTTGTAATTAAAATAGTTTCTGTTTGATGCTAGAAGTTTCCTATAATCCTGATGGATGTTTTGTGATGAAATTTTTGTGACTTTGTTCGAGTTTGAGTAAATTAGTCATATATAGATTTGTATTTAAGTATTATTTACAAGTGCATTAAGTCTAGAAGCTTTGAATAATAATTTTTTAATCAGTTTTTTATTGAAACTTTTTGTTCCATATATAATAATACGTATCTTTATTTATAGTTCCATATTCTATAAGAAATTTTCAAGTAACATTCAAGTTAAAGGTACGTTTCCTCGAACAGAATAGAAAATATCGAAAAACAAATAAAACGTCTTTAATTATCCAAACAAAGAAAATTTTAATAAAAAAAAACCAAACGAAACAGTGTCTTTAAATATTTGTAAAAAATTCTCTACCGAAAAAACTTCTATTTGGCGAACCACATTCTCTACAATATATAATTTTGAACAATTAATATTCAATGCGTCTGCTTGAATACATGAACTTA
>NC_046662.1:97529400-97531920 GCF_010883055.1 Belonocnema kinseyi
CCCATCTCGACTCTTCCAAGACCCTCCAGTTACTGTCGAACACCCACCCAAACCAGAGGAGGTCGAAGTATTTTGGAGAGAAGTCTACGAAGTTTAGCATAGCCTGGATGAAGACTCAGAAAATATAAATAGCTTCAAGGAGTTATGTGTTGCCCTCATAACACCTGAAAAAGAATGCCCACCCATCACTACCGAGGAGGTGAAAAAAGTATTAAGAGGGATGAAGAACTATTCCGCACCGGGACCAGATTGTATCAAAACCTTCTGGTGGAAGAAGTTTTCTTCAACCCATCAGCATTTGGCCCGTATTTTCACCTCATATTAGAAGTCGGAAGAGCCGATTCCAGAGTGGTTGGTGGAAGGGCGCACAATACTCCTGCCGAAAATAGGCAACTTAGCTGACCCAAAGAACTACAGGCCAATAACTTGTCTGAACACGCTTTATAAGATATTCACAGCTATCCTAAATAATAGCATTGTTCGGGCAATTGAACCTGTGTGGCAAAAAATGTATGAACAACGAGGCTCAAAGAAAGGCGTAGCCGGATGTAGGGAGAACCTGCTCATCGATAGATGTGTCTGTAAAGATGCAGCATTCTACCAGCGTGACCTATCGATGGCCTGGATTGATTATCGGAAAGTTTTCGATTCTACATCCCATAGACTTATCATCTGTCTTTTGGAAATCTTAAAGGTTCATCCTCAAATAGTTGGGATCATAAAGAGATTGATGCCGCTTTGGAAAACGAGATTTAGTATCTCATCTGGAAAAAATCGTGTGACAACTAACAAGGTCACGTTTCAGAGAGGTGTCTTTCAGGGCGACACCATGAGCCCACTCCTCTTTTGCCTTACATTATTGCCACTATCTCTAGCACTGCGCCATTCCGACAGGTACTTGTGCGGCAAACCTGCAGATCGAAAGTACAAGGTCACTCATGTATTTTACATGGCCGATCTTAAGATCTGTGCTAAAAACAGAGAGCAACTGCATCTAGCTCTGGGGATTGTCGAATGATATACTAAGGAAATTGGAATGGAATTTGGGTTAGACAAATGCGCCAAGGTTTATTTGAAGCGAGGAAAACTTAATGGCATCCCTGAAGATCCTGAGCTCGTTGATAGAAGCGCCATACGACATCTTTGCGCTGGAGAGACTTATACATACCTAGGCATGCCACAGAGCCGCATTCAGGATGTGACGTCTATAGAGGATACTCTCCGAAGCAGATACAAACGTCTCATCCGACAGATTTGGTCTTCCGAACTATCGGCGAGGAACAAAGTATCTGTAAGGAACATGCTTGCCGTCCCGGTACTACTCTATTCATTTGGAGTAGTTCCATGGACGAAGAACGAGCTCAGATCTCTTGATATCGGGACAAGAAAGGTTATGCACATGAACAAAAGCATGCATGTTAAGTCTTCCGTTCCGCGACTGTACATCTCACGCCGTCAAGGTGGTCGCGGAATATTGAGTCTTGAATGTCTTCACAACAGGATTATTCTGGGTATTAGGGGGGAGCAAAATGCATCAAATCTAATATATCTCGAGTACTCACTCCTGGAAGCCCGGATTAAGAAAGCACAAGAGAAAAACTTTCGTGAACAGCTCCTCGATAAGATGATGCATGGTATCTTCCACACAAATGTGAAGGATCAGTCAATGTCTTGTGAGCTAACGTTTGCTTTACTTAAATCGCCCGGATTGAAGTCTGCTACAGAGGGTTTCATTTTTGCATGCCAAGACGGTGTCATTTCCACCTTAAAATACCGTCGCCACATTTTGAGCCAAGACATTACCGATGATAGCTGCAGGGCGTGCCATGCACACCCCGAGCATTTAGCTCACATACTATTTAGTTGTCCAACACACGCGGGAACAACCTACATTCAAGGGCACAATGCGGCACTAAAAATGCTTTATTACCATCTCTGTCACTCCTACGACATTCACCTTAATATCGCTCCTCTAAATGCTCCTAGGGAAATTGAGTCAATTGTCGAGAATGGGAAGTGCCGCATATACCGGAACTTTATATGCTCGACAATTGTTTCTGTTGCTCACTCGAGGCCTGACATGGTTCTTTTTGACTTCGAGAAGCGAACCATATTCGTTATCGAATTTTCGGCACCAGCTGACAAAAACATCATAGCCAAGGAGAATGAAAAGAAAGAGAGGTATCGAGACCTTATAAGGGAGTTGCAACGATTGTACCCGGAATATACTGTTAAACTGATTGTCCTGATCATCGGCGCTCTTGAAGGTGCCAAGCTTTCACTTGCTAATAGCCTAAAAAGCATCCCTGCGTGTCAACAATATTCCAGAACACTTGCGGGAAAAATGCAGAGGTCGGCTGTCCTTGGGTCACTCCGTGTTCTTAGGGTGCACGAGGCTTTTGCAGGATCGTCGTATTTATTCCTTTACAGACTGTAACCACCTATCTCACGGTTGTGAGACGTGGTTGTGGCTGAAATTTTACCGCGATTTCGCTGGAAGCGGGTGCAATTTTTCAGATT
>NC_046662.1:97532020-97550764 GCF_010883055.1 Belonocnema kinseyi
TTGTAAATGCGTAAACATAAATGGCTGAAGTTTTGACAGGCGTCATTTGAAGGATCGAGCTCGACGAAAATGGTTCACATTAGTGAATACTAATGCCATCTCGTAGAATTTTTAGGTACTCATCAGACTGCCTAGTAATACGTCACACGTTTTTCTTTTGTTTATATCTTTGGATCCCGTTGGCTTCAAGGCAATTTTATTCTCTTGTTTATTTAAATAAAGGAAAAACGTGTTACGTATGATGTGCACGACCCCTCAATTTCATCAGGAAATAGCTGTAAAAATATTTAAACCTCTTAAATGGCTAGAAACATCAATAGCTGACATGCCGCGTCGAGAATATGCTACAACTTTAAACTGAGATTAAGGCAAAAAATGTTTAAACATTTTTTTACGAATTTTACAAAGTAATAGGAATATTGATTATAATTAAATTAGTTACAAAGTTGAAAAAAAATTCCTTCGCATCTATTTGTTGACAATATTTTACTTTAAAGATGATCAAAAATTATTTTTTTAATACATAAAAACTTTCAGTTTGCAGCTAATCATGTTTATTTATTAAAAAATGCAAGAAGATGAGGAAACGTCAATTTATCGCAGAACTGTAATGTGTTACTCAACTATAATATACTTTATCATTCAAATTCGAGTTTAAATGAGCGAATAACACCAAATGTTTTTTTCCCCATGTTCTTTTTATGGGTAATTTTTTAGACTCACCATAGTGTGGTAAAATCAGAAAACGAGGGTTGAAAGAACTGTTGCTTTCACCTACTAGGTGATGACAGTTGATCATGAAAATTTTTTAGGCGATAATATTTGTTAGTTTCATAAAAAAAATGGAGAGTTACGGCATTTATGAGGTAAAGGACGTTGTTTTTCCCCTTAATTTCCCTCACATCTATC
Organism: Belonocnema kinseyi; assembly: GCF_010883055.1. Taxonomy (NCBI): domain Eukaryota; kingdom Metazoa; phylum Arthropoda; class Insecta; order Hymenoptera; family Cynipidae; genus Belonocnema; species Belonocnema kinseyi. The sequence continues at coordinate 97,532,930 of NC_046662.1, forward strand.
GGGAGAAAGAAATAATTTTTTCTCTAATTCTCCTGATACTATGTTGCTATTGACGTTTAGCAATAAACTGAAAACATAATGCAAGGAGAGTTAGCAGGAAAAAAAACTTTCTTCTGCATATAAATTTCGAAAATTTGTGTTTGTTTATAAGATCAAGAAATTATATCAGATGAAAAGTTCATAATAATCCGTATTTTTAATCCAAATTTTTGATAAAAATTAAGTGCACAATTCATCAAATTTTTCATGTTTCATACACGGACGTGTGTAAAATTCAAACTATTCGGGGCGTAGACAATTTTTTTAAGAACCTAATAGTTTAAACAAACAAAAATTTGAAATTGGATCTCGCAGGTCCACGTTTCTTTATTTTACCTCAACGTGTTCGACAGCACGTGTTAGTACCAACCAATATTGTTCTGAGGGCAGACATTAGGAACAGCATTTGTTTTAAAAGTATTTCTGGACTCTGGATTTTTTAAATGATTGATCCTCTAGACTTTTTCCATTTGTTGCAAAATAATTATAGAATTTTGTTTTATTAAAAAATAATTCAACCAGGGTCCAGTCTAAGGCCTACAGCAGCCTTAAGATAGTTCTAGCTTGAAGCTGCTTGGACCCATGTTAAAGGGTTTTAATTGTGGTTTCAGGTCCGGGCAGGACCCTACACATTTTTTTACAAGAACGTCTGGACCAGACTGCTAGAAGTGAATGACTCTGTTTCGTTTGAATTTTATGATTAAAAATATTAAAATATAAATTTTCTTGGCCGATTAACAAGCAAGGTTTCATTTACTCACAAAGAGAAATTTGATTCGGTATTTAACATAATTTAAGTTCTTTTTTAGTTAAGTATTAAAATTAAATAAAGGTCAGTTGGAATTTTCTTGTTTGGAAAGACATCAAAAACACACGAAACCTCATCCGAATGAAAAAGTTTTTATTGACGCTTGTGCAAAATTACGATGCATTCAAATGACGTTTATGAGTTAAACGTGTGTATGACCCTGTACTGGATATTATATAAATGAATTTGAATGATTCATTGACATTGATCGAAGCTTTGTTATGTAGTCCACCGCAGTCTGGGGATAGCGATGGTGAATATATAGTTTCGCTATAAACGCGACTTCAATGCAATTTTCTCTACAAAGTTGGAATACTGTGGAGAATAAATCAAACCAACTTTCTTTTTTAAAAAAACTACTGCCACTTCTTGAAATAATGTTCTTCCAACTAAATTACCTTCGTTCTTAAGGCGACCTTTTCATATAGATGTGGTTTGCAGCGCTACAACTTTGCGCGTGGATTGAAAAAAAACAACTATTTATTGCAGGAAAATAAAATTTCAAAGAGATGTTATTCTTTATTGGCTGTTAATAAAAAACAAATTGTTTTTAAAAATTATGTGTCAGACCCAAGATCTGAGCTGTCAAAGTGGACCATGCAGTTTTTGCAAGGCTAAGCGGCGTGTAGTGTTGAATCTTGGGAATGTATTCTGGAACAGAAAGTGTAATACATTTTTGGTTTATTTTTTATTCCTCTTTAAAGTGACTTATTTTTTATGATGTCAAATTGTTTGAAATCGGTCAACCCGCTCTCGAGCTATCGTACATGCTAGTTCGAAAAACCTGGTTTTTATAAAAAAAAAAGTTTAAATTTATTATCATTTACGGTCGCGAATGATGATAAGAACCAGTTTTTCCAACTTTTCGAGCTATTTTTGGTACGCGCACGTTTATAACCCGCTCGAAATACGATGCGGGACAAGCTGCTATCATAATAGATCGAGCGCACCGGGAACGGACGGCATCCAGCGGCACGACATGACGCGCAAAAAATGCATATCTTGCCCAATTTTTCGAATTTCGGCCTACAATTTTACACGTATTTCTGGATATACATGAAGTCGATTAAGGAAAGAAAAAAAGCTGATATAGCTGATAGCTGATATAAGCTGATATAAGATTTATCCTAAACATTTCAATAACAAACATAATTTTTTGGGGTAGAAAAATCATTTTATTTTTCATTTAATCCTAATTTCCAGACTTTATCTTTATAGTTTACAATCTAGATACTGCTTTGCGTAATACATTTTTATATCGTCTTGTATATATTGCAAGATGACCCACATTCTTTAAAGTTAATGTATATAGGTATATAGTTTTAAAGAAGCAAGTTTAATTATTTTTTGAATTTTGCACGAGGTTCATATTTCTTTTTCTCGCGATCTATCCGCGAGGCGTTCGCGCGAAACAATCAACACCAATGTGAAAAGGTCTCCTATTTACACCCACCATTAATAAACAACTTTTCTCTCGGAATTATTTTTTTTGTAATAGTTTTAACCTGAAAATTTGTTTTCTTTTCTTGCGCGTCTGTCACATATTTCAGGACTTTTTTGTTTCCCCTGAAAATATACACCGGTTACATGAAAAGTTGTTACATACTGTACATTTTTGTAGATCTTATAGAATGAAGAGTCTAAAAAAAATCAAAAAAATATTGTTCCAATTCTTATTCAGTTTTTATTTTATTTTATTATTCAGCTCAGCGCTTATGCGATTGCTGAATTGACGAATGGCTTTTTTCTTTAAATTCTTATTTCTTAATCGATTCTATAAATATGGTCAACTTGTAAGGTGCTCTCTCTTTTCTTTTATGCTTTTTTTATTACCTAATCAAAATATTTTATAACATGTATCGTTTTGGTAATATTTTAAAAGTTAAAAATGCAAATTTGTGTTCATGGGAAATTATCTAAAAACCTATTTTTTCGGAAATTTTGTAAGAAATTGTAGATCTTAAAATCATTTTTATTTGAAATTTCTGTTGCATTTTCTAGAGATTTTGATTTGCTACGTGCAAATTCTCTATAGATCTGACCACGTAATTTGCATGAATGTTTACGCTACAAGCGTCATGCAAATTGGGTGCTCTGCTTTGCATATCGAAAAAGACAACATTCTGGTTTGTCGTGATTTCCTCTAAAGAAATTTCATTTCAATACTTTTATCAACACATGGGTGCTCTACATTATCCAAAAATACAAATTGAATTTGAGAGAGACAAAAAAAAAACGAATTTTACTCTCAAGTGAACTTGGAGTTTTCTCGTTCAGTTTAATTATAACTGAAGGAAAAGTTAATAAACCAAGAAATGCTTGAACATTGCTCTCCTGATCAATTTTCAATTATTCCTAAAAATATTATTTCAAACTAATCAGCTTGAATTTATTCATGCTAACACCGATTCTTCAACCAACAAATTGTATGCTATACTCATAGAAAAAAACAAATAAAAAATATCCCGAAAAGCTATCGCTATGAATAATGTGACTAAGCATTGCATACCGTTGATAGGCATGATGTAAAGGAAAGGAAAATACCTGAAGCAAAACCTGTTTCCCTTGTTTGAATAAAATCTTATAAAAGCGCCTGTACTAACAATGATTTTCCGAATAACAAAAAATGCGATTCCTATCCAATTTTCTTCTTTCCTTTAACACTTCTTTTCTGGCTATCTCTTTCTTTTACTTCTCTGTACGATTTTTCTGTAACCTATCCTCTTCTGACTATGTCTTGCTATGTCCCGGCTTTCTTTTGTTTCTAGATATTGCAGAACCTACAAAAAAAACGCACTGAGCGGAGGGGGCGCCTAAGCTCTGAAAATATGAATAAAAAGAAGTCCGGTTTCAGCAAAAGCGACCTTATTTTTAAGGTAACCCGCCCTAACGATCGCGCAAGCTCTTGCCCGCACAGCCCTCTCACAACGGACAATTTCGTCTCAATTTCCTGAAACTTGATGGAGGGTAGCACATTTTTTCCCTCAAAGAAATCTAGCCATGTCAAATCTCCGTCGAATTCAATACTGCGGTAAAGCTGTAATTTAAACGCATTAGCGAGCCGAAAGGCCCTTTCAAAATTCATGATATGCATATACAGCGTTAATTCACCCAGAATAACGCTAACGAGGACTCGATAAGACGAGCAAACTCCTACCAATCAATATTCACATTTTCGCCAGACTTCCTGATGTTTCGAAATATTTCATCAATTTTGATTATTCTTTTGGTTCAATCAACATTGTTTGAGTCAACTAAATATTACTAATCTTGGGTCTAGCTTCTAGTTTCTAAGTAACTCAAAAATAAGCTCCCTATTTAGAGAATGACAATTTACATTATCTGAATGAAATACGTTCCTGTAGTAAAAATTTTTAATTAAGGAATCAAATGCTATATTGAATATTTATGCTATAAGCTTGACAGATTACATTTTTTTCATGAAAAATCTCAATATAACTTTTCACGTGTCATAGTAGACATTGTAGATCTAGTAGAACTAAAAATGTGTGATATGCTAAATTTCTCATGGCCAGCCACCCTCTCCAAATTTATTTTATGCTTAAAAACCCGTTTTGGTAGGTGCATGTATATAATAGTTTATAACTCCGCCTTTTTTCATTGAAAGTGTCTAATTTTTTCGTTTAAAAATTAAAAAATCAACCTTTTTGACTACAGTTTGTTCATTTCACCAGGAGAGTTTAATTGCGCGTAGTATGAGCTTTTATTTTTTAAATGATTGGTTAAAAGTTGACTGAGTTTCTGAATACAATTTGTAGCGTTTTGATACGGATTCATATTTTTAACTCTTCGATTTTAGCGAACGATTGCCGAAAACTTCGTATCAGCTTACGCTGTAGTCGGGCATTTAGCTGCTAAATTAACTTAGAGTTTGATAACTCAAACAAATTTCATCCAGTTTTAATTAAAAAAGCATAATACGGCCAAAATTGAACATTCTTTCAATATATGTATCAATAGCAGAAAATTATGAGATTTTAAAAAACGTCATAAAGTTTTTGATAAAGTTGATAAAATCGGGGAAAAAACTAGAATCTTCGATATATTTACGATTGTAATTTTCATTTTTCACCCCGATAAAATGATGAATCCATAGGTAAACAGTTTTGTATGTCCCCTTTGAAACGAACAAAAAATTGGAAATTGAATGAAAAATGGCGGAGATTTGAACATATACATTAGACATGCACCTACCAACAACCGTATTTTCATCATAACATAAGATTATTTTAGGTATGGAAGGATATGAAATATTTAGGATATCACACCTTTTTTAGTTCCACTAAACCTACAATTCCTATTATGTTTAGTGAAAAGTATTTTGTCACTGTGAGACAGTGTTAACTTTGGCCTTCAATTTCACATAAAAATACACGTGTTCAAAGTTCAATTAAATGTGAAATTTTACGTAAGCTTGCAAAAATTTAATTTTTTGTAGCTTTTTACTAATTTTTTGCTTGTTTGGAAATCATCAAACAGCTATACTTTTTTTTAAAGTAGACGCGCATTTTTTATTTTCTATAGATTTAATTTTGAGTTAAACGTTATAGTTTTAGACTTAGAAAAAATACTATTTTTAGACATGCTCCGAACAACATGATTTGTTATTAAAAATGCGAATAAATGCAGCTCTCAGAGAGAAATAAGGTTAATGAAGGAGATTATCAAATAAACATAAAAGTTGCATGATTACAAAACTCAATTTATAATTCCTAAATGACCATTTAATATTTCCTATGAAAAAAGTAGTACCAAAATAAGCATTTGCTAAAGAAAAAGATTTGTATTTTATAAATAATCATGTTAAGTTTTGTTTAAAGTATTAACCGTAACCATTGACCTAGCAAAGTAAACGAATTATTTATATTTTTAGAATCGACCCTTTTAATTTTCATTTCAATCATTACTTTTGCTAAAACGAGAAATTGACATGATTTTTCTTAACTAAATTAAGAAAGCGATTTTCTATTTATTTTCAAAATAAATTCTATTTATTTAAGTTGTGTTTGAAACAATGTGCAGCAAAGGAACTTTATCAAATCAATTATTAATATACGTAAGTCGGGATCAATATTCATTGTCACTAATAAGGTGTTATGATAATTAAATGCTAATTTCAAAGTGCTTATTTTTAAATATGTCAAATAATTACAGTTATAATGATGTAGAAGTGTTGTATAAGGGTGTAAGTGCCAAAAAATGTAATCGAGATAAGACAATAATTCCATATAATACACTCATCTAAACTGATAATATACTTGTTACTGGGCTAATTCTACCACATGATGTTAAGGGTTTAAATGGGAAAATTGTGCGACGTGACTATTTGGCAAAAGACACGCTAACTACTCCTGATGACTGTTCTTTGACGATTTCTTCAAAGCCGCACTTATAGTTATAACTTATAGTTATGATGCTTCAGTTCTTTTCCTTAAAAAATTTAAAAGCAAAATTATTTTTAAATGATATCGTGAAATTATCATTTGTCTTTAACTTTTCTTTTTCAAAAAAATGTGTTTTTCTTAAATATACATTACTGTTTGTTTAAAAAGCAAATTTAATTTTCCATTCGCATTGTTCAAAAGGTTGCTCACCTTGTGAAATAAAAAATAAATATATATTTAATGCTCTAAAAAAACTTTTCAATAAGTTGTTTTTTAAGGAGGGTTCTAAGTTATAAAACTCTTTAGAAATTCAAAACAGGTGTATTTTTTATAATCCCTTAAATTTTTTTGTTAATTATCGGTAAATGAAGAGATTTTCATAAGCAAGTTTTGCGATATCCTCCTGGACACTAATGAAATTAGATTTAGATTACCTCCTTTGACTCAAACCCGACTGTAATATTCAACGTAAACTTACGATTAAATTTGAAATTTTTTATTTTTGAAGGAAACTCAACAACTAATAAATTCTTGAGCGAGTTTTGCATGACCTAAAAACAAAATAAAGTAAGCTTTCATTTTTAACATAGTTCAATAACCTTATAATCATAATAATTAAAATCTAATATCGTTTGCTATAAAATGTAATAATAAGCGCTGATTCCATTTAGATTTTTAAATTCTGTAATATCGAGAAAAAACGAAAATTCTTAATCACATCTGATCCTAAGTTTTTAAATAGTTCCCCCCGTCATTTGATTAATAGCACATATTAAACTTGGACCTTTTGACATACTGCATTACATAAAAAAAATTGTCAATACTAAACGACATTCACCCATTAAAAGTTCTCCAGTTCTCTAATTTTTCGGAAGTTCATTATTCTTCAGAGTAAAAAAAATCCTCCATCATAGTTTCAAAATTAGGACTAAAATAAGGGCGTGAGGGAAGAGCTGCTCGCTGATTGGATCGTTGGCTTCTACTTACAAGCATTCGCTTTTTCTTTCCGCCGCATACATATTATATTCTTCGCAGCAAATAGGCTACGCTTATACGTATACCACAATTAGCTCCCGTCTAGCGATGAAAAAATGCAACAGAGATCAACGACCAAACCGGATTTGCCCTTTTTAGGCCAAAGAGAATACCGATCCCTCATCGATAACCTTGTGATCCTGCATTTCACAGAGGCCAACGATCCCCTAAACGATCTTCGAAAAAGCGATCGCTGAGTATCTCATTATACATTCCTCTACTCTCCTTTTGTCTTTTTCATGCCTCCCTAATACCATTACTGCAATATTTTCTTCTCTTATTTGTTTCTTGACATCAGGGAGCTCTTGTTGAAACAAAAATCAAGCATGATTATTCAATTTTCATTTTTATTTTAATCGCAAGAAAAGTTTCGATATTTTATCTCTATAATCTACTCTTCCAACTCGAAGTATCAATTGCGCTTAAAACTTCCATAAAAGAAAATGGTCAATTACTTTTTGACTCTAAAGGGATTTCCGCAATAGCATTAATAATATATGATTAATATAATGCCAACAAATTCATTTCTATCGAATAAGTCAGGAATTTTTCCAAAATATAGCCTTAAATTCTGGAAGTTTCACTTCACCTACATACATCCCGTGGATTTAGATCCCCCTCTGTGCTTTTGATCGCTAGACGGTGCGCGCACTCCTGATTCAGCGCACGTGATTGGGCGTCCCTTCTTTGTCGCTTTTCGCGAGTCGCACACACGTAGCCGCTTTAAAGGAGCAGCAGAAGTGCAATGTAAAAAAGCGAAGTATAGAAAATAGAAAAATTATTTATAGAAAAAAAAATGTAGCTCTCAACCCCTTTCGTTAATCTGCGATCGAGTCTCTTTGCATTGACTAATGCAGCTGCGCTTTGTTTGGCTGTCTGTATTATACTTTGTTATCTAGCTTAAAGCTTGCCTTTTTGATGCTTTTGTGACCCACTGTTGTTTTTTGTTGATTGTTAACGCAAATTGTTGTTATTTATAAAATTCGACTACTAAGTATATCGTCTCATTTTCGTTACATTTATTTTGTTTCTATGTTTTTTGATGTTCTTGATACTGTCATCATTATAATTATTATTATAATTTATCATTACACAATATTATATTATATCATGGAAGAGCTTAAAATAATTCCTATTAACTGTTTAGTAGTAGAGCAGTGCAGTAATCGTTACATTGCCCTGTCACACGTGCGCATTCAAATTTAATGTACCTAATATACATTATATTTTTACAGTCTACCTGGTTTATGCAATTAACTAATCACGTGATTGGAATTTCTATCAAACTTAAATCTAAAATCTTCATATCTAGAAAGGAGTTATACAAAATTCCTAATTTGTTTCTGTTCATAGCGGATAAAAGGTTTAATAAAACCAAGAAAATAATCATTGAGAAAAGTTGTAACCAAACAATCTTCTCAGTGTTATAACTATTACATGGTCAAAATTTTTTTATTTAAATTAGAGAAATCTGATCCTTCAATGTTTTAAAATTAATTTAATGTATATCTTTAACCATTTTAAATTATATAGTAGCAGCGATACATGAAAAATTATATATTTGTTTAATATTAAAAAAGGCCACAATAGTGTTTCCATCCTTTTCTTATTGATTCTGATGGCGTTTATAATTTATATATATATATATATATATATATATATATGCGTGTGTGTGTATATTTATATATATAATTAAATTGAACATTATTTTGCTGTAGCTACGTGCTAATTATAAAAATTTTTAATAATGTTCTTTTAGTTAATAAAATATGAAAATATTTTTTAAGAATAATTGAATCTTAGCATATTACTTATTCATATTTTTGCTAGACAAACCATGTAGACTATATGTATATAATCAGAATATTGCTTTGGAAATCATTGTTTAGCATCTATGTTACATTTGGAAAACGATTGTTACATAAATGCTATAAACGTGTATTTTTGGCTTAATGGAACATAAGTAGCTGATGATAATAAATATTTTTATAGAAAAATGGAAAATTTAAGATTTTGTGCATTGCAATATGGTATAAATTTATTATCATCAACGACTTGCAACAGATATTTTTTGTATGTGTAGAAGATGCGCATATGTGTATTCGTTTTAGATCAGGTAATGTATTTGGTTTGTGAATTATTTCTAAGATCATCATCCCCTTTAAACCTTTGATACATTCAGTAAGCTCAAACGCAACATGTTGATTACTAACACATTATTACACATTACATTTTGGTAGAGCTACTAGTAAATAGCACGATTACGGAATCGATACGGTAAACCCGCATTTTTTTCGCAGTAATAGGTTAACATTTAATTTAATAAAATTGAAACCTTCTTAATAAATATTTTATTAGAAAAATTATTTCAAGTTACTAAACAGAAACAGTTTTTTCTAGCTGCAGTAGGTAGTAAAAAATTAGCTAATGATAGTTACCTAATTTCAAATGTAACTGCCGTCTAATTCCAGTTATGGTACTCATGAAAAAAGTAAGGGGAACTCTTTCACGCGGGTTTGTCGTAACCGAAACTGTCGAATTACCCGAGGGAAAAGTATATTAAAATATCAAAAGAAGTTTTATGCTTCTGAATTTTTTTATATTGAATAAAGGATCTTTCAAAAATCTTTTTGAACACTATCAAAACTACTTTTCTCTCAATGTATAGAATCATCATCTTTCTAATGGCGATAGAAAAAAATATGTTGTGAACAGATATGTATGTAACTTTTTCAGAAAAGTGCATATACATCAGTAAGTATTCGTGGAACATGTTTCATTAACTTTGACAATTTTTCAGATCATCCTAGATATTTCGAAAAGAGAGAGATTCAAAATATATTACAAAATTAGTATCAAGTTGCCGTATAAAGCATTATTTAAATGACAGAAATAAAAAATTAATATAAATCAAAGTAGAATTTAGATGTTTCTCTTTTCTCGAGCTTTTAGTACCTTATATACAAAGATTCTCACACCATGCTTAATAAGCAGAGACACATAAGCGATGTGAGGATCTCTCAACATTTTCAAAACAATTTTGCATTTCTTTTCTGTTAAAAGCATCGTAGAATCATCAAAGATTTCGATTTTATCGATCTAATGTTTTCCAATTATGTTTAACTCGTCGTGCGTATCTTTCTTATGTAGCATGCTTTTTCAAACTGATTTACAATTACTTGTCGGTAATTATCGATGTCAAGGATATCGATCTTTTAGGAAATCATTAAATTACAGAATTTTCAAGTGTTTCCGTATATGTCCTTAACATTCAGTGCCATACACTTTGTTAACAAAAGTAGAGACAGTAGATTTTGGCACTGAATCGCCTATTGAGAAAGCAGCCATTCCCATACCAATAGAAAATCTTAAAACCTATTTCAGCTTGGGGATTCTGTTGAGGCTTCCACAATTTCCAATGTTCCATCAAAAATATATATTTTATATACTGTTAAATTTATGTAATCGTGGAAGCTTAGTCACATAATTTTATTCTGAAAGTGTAAAATTAAACTGTTATATCTACGACTCGATGAAATATTGCTTCGCCTTAGTTTATGTATGCTCTATAAATTGTCATTTAATTTTATTCCATAAGTTTTAAATATGAAGAAGAAATCTTTTTGAAATTAGAACTGGGAATGGCTGATTTTTTTACAGGTTGAAGCAAAGCATTCAAGCATCCATTATTAGTTTTTGTTTAAATTTATTGTGTTAGGTCTAAATATGGACCAAAGTAAATAAAAATGGCGAAGTCCACAGTAAGTTGTTTTGTACGGCACTAGCTTGTTCGCTGTGCACTATACATAACGAGGCTTTCGGATGCCATTAACAGAAAGGGTTTAGTGAACTAAGGTACGTAATGAACAGTGAGATAGTAAAGGCTGGTCATTGTTGTTGGCAGTTCCTGAATATGGCGTCGGTGTTCATGCGGATTTTTAACCTGATCTGTATGATGCTTCTGATTGGCCACTGGAGTGGTTGTCTACAATTCCTGGTACCAATGCTTCAAGGCTTTCCTAGCAATTCTTGGGTTGCCATCAACGAATTGCAAGTAAGTTAAATAAAGCATAGCCTTTGTTGTCAAACGCATGTATTCATAGATTTAATTAAGACTGACTTCGTCAAGTCTTACTCTCTAAATATGAATCAGTGGAAAATTCACTGATTGAAATAATAGTTAGACATTTCACTAACTAATCAGTGATTTCAGACTTATTCACTAATCAGTTCAGTAACACCAGAGTAAATCATGCAAAGCATAACCTCTTAATTTTTTAATTAAGCGTTATTGTTACTATCTTACTTAAGTAGCAAGAAGAATTCCTTAATGAAATAAATTTTTTAATCTTCGGGCTGTAAGTCTGCTAAATTAACTACGGGATAAATATACTCTTACTCGTATAAGAATACTTACTTAACGGGTTTGTACATGACATTCCAATCTTGAAATTAAACCAATATGTGAGGTTGCTTCTCATTTAAAAGTATCTGAACTATTCCCTTTTTTAATAAGGGATCAGATTTATGAATTTTAAGTCTTCGCTAAGATTCTTTGATTGAATGTACTACAATAATATTTTATTATGATTTCTAAATTGACATGGTGCATTGCTGCCAACCCTCAAAAGTGCTTAATTCACTGAATCAATAAGTAACCTTACACTGATTGTCTGTGACCCATTTCTAGCTATTTGAATCAGTGAAATTTTATTGACAATTAGTGAAATTTCACTGTTTTAGATGTAGAGAGTACAGTTGTAGTTGTTGTTAAATTTATAAAATGATATTCAATGTTGCCCACTAATTGGCAATAGCTCTATGTGTTAACAACTTAGGCTGCGGTATGGATGGTGAAGCCTGTTAAAGTTTTTCGAAGATGTTTACATAATCGGGTGGTTCAAAAAGGCAAATTTCGAATATCGTTTAAAGGAACGGCTTTTTTATAGGTTCTAAAACATAAAAATATGTATTTTCGTTTTACTTGATCGGAAAATATTAAATTCTGCCACATCACCCCTCTATTTTGCTTTATTTCTAGACATTTGAGACTGGAGGGGGAAATTTTCAATAAAACAAGTTCAATTTACAAGTACCGTTAAAAATCAAATTCCTGGAATTTAACGTATGCATCGGTTGTTGATTTGGATCCTTCTGACCTCTTGCAGCATGCTTTAAAACAACGTTTTAAATGATTATTAAGTATTTTCCGGTACGTAGAATCTTAAATTTCAATGTTTCGTTATTCAAACAATATTTTTTTCTCATTTTACCGTAAATTATAGCTATCCTCACAATCAGAAAAACTAATCACGTAATGCAATAATGAATCATCTGTACGTTAAATTCAATTTCTTGGTAAATGTTTAAATAATTTTTTATTATTTAAATGTATTTTTTGACTTTTATAAGGTAGAAAAATATAGTTTATTGAAAATCTGAAAGAATTTTGTATGTCTGCTATGTTCACCACCTGTACATAGTTGTTTAAATAAATTGTATTCGTTTATCGATTTTTTCTACAAAATATTAAATAAATACACCTTTTTTTAACATGGAATAATTCTTTAACCCATTTTTTTAATGTCAAAAATTCACAACTTCTCTGAGTAACTTGAACTATTTCATTACAATCAGAAACCATCTGGAACCATTAACTAATAAGTTGATGTCAGTCACAAAAAGCGGAAATTTGATCTGTTTTTTTGGCTGTTTAAATAAATGTAAATTATTTTAAAAACTATGGGTTATTAATGAAAAGTGTAAACATAAGAGATCTAATAAAATTTATTTTAAAAATGCACAAAAACTACACTTTTCTGCATGATTTCAGCCAAAATTTACATTTCAACAATGAGACTATAGAAAGGATTAAAAATACAAGAAATCGATCCTGTAGATGTTTGGTTTACGCCAATTAGTTCATGTTATTGAGACAAAGTGTAAATTATTTGTATTTTGTCGAAAAAAATTTTTAAACAAATAGAACATCGAACATCTTAATGTTTTATATTGTCTGATTTGTTTATCTTGATGTGAGCCTATCGATAATTTTCGATAAAACCTAAAAAAAAGTATTGTTTAAATAAGCAGAAATTAAATAATAAAAAATACATTAAACCTTTACTTTTTCTATTAAAAGTTATCTGTGCCAAAAAATGTACAAAAGTAATATTTAAGATAAATATACCATAAAATACTTGTTTGTCGTTTAGGGGCTGGATTTTATGTCACGCTGAAAGAAGGTGGGGGATACAAATAAAATAGAAATGCATATGTTACATTCGTGCCAGAAATTTTAACAGTTTTTATAATTTACAGTCGTTTTATTCGAAAATTACGCCTTTCCGTCTTGTATTTGTCGAAATGGGGGTTTTACCCATGTTATTTTTGAGCGGCGGCACCATTTAATATTGTCTAATTTAAAAAAATACATATTTTTTGCGTACCTTCTCAAAATGATCCATTCCACGAAACGAAACTCCAATTTTGCCTTTTTTAAAACACCGAATTAAACATAAATCAATCTTCAGTCGGAGTTAAGAACGCATGTACTGATTTTAGTATCATATTTACTGAATACTCATAGAACTTTATTGTTTATTTTCTAATTCATATTATATATGTACTTATATTTTTATATTTATATTTAAATCATATCAATAGATTTTTAAATGCATCCCATACAATAGGTAAAAAAAACGGATACAACTCATTAACAAATTTGATTGCGTTTTCATTTTCGGAATAATTTTTTCAGTCTTATCAGTTTTCTGTTAAAATTAAGGTAATCGTTTGATTAATTTCGTTGAATATATCGTGCATATTTTTATTATTTTCATCATGTGTTTCTTAAACGAAAATTAAAAACTTCATGTGCGAAAATAAATTTTGTGGATTTCATACAATATGTATTATTTTTTCAGGATTCGTTCTGGCTGGAGCAATACTCTTGGGCACTTTTCAAAGCCATGTCACATATGTTATGTATAGGTTATGGAAGGTTTCCACCGCAATCATTGACCGACATGTGGTTGACGATGCTAAGCATGATCAGTGGTGCGACGTGTTATGCACTATTTCTTGGTCATGCGACGAATCTCATTCAATCCCTGGATTCGTCGAGAAGACAATATCGTGAAAAGGTATAACTTGATAAGAGAAATCTCATGTTTTTTCCATTAAATTATAAGACAAAATTACCTACGCAAGCCCTTTACCATCAACAAATTTTTTAGCATAGGTTTACTTATGATTAAGTTATAATTTTCAATTTTATATGCTTTAGATTATAATTTTCTTTTCATTTGTTTGTAGTTGATTTTTTGCATATACGTTAGGCTGTTAATTATATAGAAATTTATTTCTTTAATATTGTAATTAACTATCGCAAGTCATTTGACTAGCGTTCAATCTTTTAAAAAATAGTATCTGTGATGTCTGTTCAGTTATGTTGGCATATAGGGTAAAGCCACCTATTATCAAGGATTAACCAGGTGTCAAGAATCGCTAAATATTTTTAATGGCAATAGGAAATTATATGTAAAATAAAAAATAATTCAATATCATAATAATTTAAATACCCTAAACTGCAAACTCTAAAAAACTCCATACTTTTTTAAGATGAATTCATTCCGAATAGACTAATTAAATTAACTATCTCTTATTAGGTAAGTCTTCACTATAAAGACATATAATAACATACAGAAGATGTAAATAATATTTTCTGGTTCGAGAAAATAATCACCTAGGTAGTCCTTGCCTAAAGCTTGCCAGCGCATTCAGTGTTAAATTAAGACCGGCCAAACGTACACATGCAGTGGCGCTTAAATTATTTCCAGTTGGAATACATAATAATGTGACACGCTGTCCATTTGTCACTGCGCTGATATTTTTTCACGCTAGGGTCTTGGGCTTGATTCTCAGCCAGAAGCCACCAGGGCAACAACTCTCGGAAGTACTAAATCTGGACTCATTCAATTCAAGTCCCAGTCTATCTGATGAGCTGGCTCCTCGCGAAAATGTGGATTGCCTTCAACCCTCATGTTGGTCAAGTGTTTTAAAAATTGGCAGTGTCCAATAAGCATCCATGTTACTGCATTAAGCTGCCTTATTTCCATGTTCAATAGATCTTCAACCCTTTTAATACATGTACTAGATATGAATTTCTTAAAATGCACCATTTTTTTGGTTCCCTTCCAATACCCGTATCTCGCATGCTTCTCTGAGAGCCATTTTCTAACGAATGCGTTCATCGATGTGTGCACTAGGGTTCCAGGCCAAACAGTGGCTGTGAAGCCGAAAATGAGATTATTAGAAAGAAAAATTTAAATAATTCAAATACACACAGCACCCATAGATTTTTTTATAACTCGTTTTTCCGATTATTACAAAAACGCCCTGAAAGTGGAATCTTTCTATAACTTCAAGTTTTTGAGAAAGTTAATGGTGAACGCGTTTTTGCCCAATCATATTTAAGCAACGTTAGCGAGTGGGCTTTTTGATTTTTCATCAATTACAAATTAGATTTTTAGAACTTTTTTTATCCCAAAAATCTATCGAATGTTGGTTTTAAAACAATCAGTTAAAAAAGTGATTGAAAAATAATAAATTATTTTTTCCTGTATGAAATGGTTCATAGGTATAAGCTCAAGAATATCAGTGATTTCATAATATAACGTATTTTAAACAATTTTACATCGAATGATTGAGATTTGCATCATAATATTGCCTAAGTTTACACATGGTCTTGCTTAAGGCTTTTAGTTCGATGGCCTAAGTTAAGCAGGGCTTAGCTGAGTTTTACTCGGATGGGGAAGGCTGTACTAGATGGGGTGTAGCTTTTTAAGCTGCTTTCATTCGCGAAATAATGTTTTAGCGTGGTACAAAAGCTTAAAAATAATTTTAAAGAAAAAAATCCTTCAATGAAAAAAATAGTTTCTTTTTATTATATCTGTAAAATTATAAGCTTAAAAATCAGTATAATAAAATACTTGTTTCTCACAACCGACATTTTGGGTTGATGTTTTTAAAAATCCTAAATACTTTTTCTTGTCAGTATCTCACTTTACGTTGAAAATCTTAAAAACATGGATAGTATTTAAATTCCAAGTGCGCTATTCCGGTTCATTTAAATACTTTCACTGAGTAATATTTTTGCTGAATAACTTTCTCGAGTTAAAGACATTTTGTATTCAAGAGTAGCAAAAAGAGGGTCATTTTTCTTTCTGTATCTTATTAATTTAGGGGAAGACGAATTTTTCGAAAGAAAATATTTTTCCTCAAATAACATCCTTGTACACTGACATTCTTCAATTAAACCGTTAATTTCTAAGTTATGAAATTACCAATTAATTATTTATAGAGAGAGGTTTAAATAAATTTATTTACATAATAGGTGAAGCAAGTGGAAGAGTACATGGCTTACAGAAAATTGCCAAGAGAAATGAGGCAGAGGATTACAGAATATTTCGAACATCGTTACCAGGGGAAATTTTTCGATGAGGAATTAATTCTGGGCGAGCTATCGGAAAAATTAAGAGAGGTAAGACTATTCATCATCATCATTAGGAGTTTTCATTGATTGCAGTGATCAGCCACATATGGACTTCACTTTGTCATAAGAAGGTCGATCGCCCTTTTTATAAAGAATTTGCATGACTGTTACTTAAAATTTTCGCATGCATAAATTCGTATTGTATATATCCTGAAATGTTAAGCATAGTTATTCCGATCAAATCTTATTAACATTTTGCTCCTTCTATTTTAAATGAATTTTCTTCACATATTCAAATCCTTTCATCAACATTCACCATCAATATAATCAACAAATTCCATATTTTTAATTTATAACCTTGGTCATTTGGTAAAATTTCAAAAATATTACGAAATTACTGTTTAAGTGTAAATCTTGATGGTAGAATTAGTTTTGAACTTGAATTTTAATTAAAGAACTTCTAAAAGAAATTACATTAATAATCTACTTCTTATTGTTAAAATGTAGGACGTCATAAATTACAACTGCAGATCGCTTGTTGCATCTGTACCGTTCTTCGCAAATGCGGACTCGAACTTTGTATCGGACGTCGTCACAAAATTAAGATACGAAGTTTTCCAACCAGGTAATAAAATTAAATTTTTAGATCAGTACGTAATGAAAAATTCTGCTGAAATAAAACGTCTGAAAATAATGAAATTTTATGTAATATTTTCTATTATTTTCGGTGAATAGTTTCCTAATAATCGGAATTAATGCATAGTGATTTTGATTCCCATCCCTTAAAACAATCACTGTGATACTACTACAAAGCTGTTTAGTAATTTTTATTGAAAGCCATACCACTATTCATCTTCTTTCTTTTGATACGAGGGTAGTTCAGCAAGTCCTTAGAATGACCAACAAATGGCGCGCGAATCGCTCCAAATCATCTGTTTTCAGTCAGTACCACTCCCGAATAGATATATGGTGCAGTCACAGTCCACATCTTCTGAGTTTACGTGTTTTTATAAACAATTGAAAAAAAAATTGTTCGTTAAGAAAAATGGAAA
>NC_046662.1:97550864-97560128 GCF_010883055.1 Belonocnema kinseyi
TTTTCTGAAGGATTAAAAAAACTTGAAAAGCGGTTGACCAAGTGTATAGAGCTCCAAGGAGATTATGTTGAAAAATAAAAAAAAATTTACCCAAAAAAAATTTTTTTTATACTTCATTCTACGGACTTATTGAACTACCCTCGTAAATACAGTTCAAATCTACAGCTCGATGTATTTTAACTTACCCTTTTTATCTAGGGCAGTACAAAATAATTTAGGATTGTTTTGAATCACTTTGAAATTGGTTCTGTTATAGATATTTTCATCAAAATATATTTTTAAAAATTTAATCAGTTTATTTCAATAGAATCTTCATGTTTTTTAACGGCCTACGATGAAGTCTGTATTTATCAAAAAGTAGTTTAGTTATTATCAAGCAAGGAAGGATAACAATCATAACCTTGCTTATTTTTTTTTGTAATTCCATTCATCTTATATCGTGTAATAATGAAGATTATGAAAGTCTGTACTGAGAATCGGGGTAAATATAGATCAAAATTAAAAATTAAAATAACTTTGCTATAGAATTTTTTGCAGATATTATACAAATGGTATTTATGGGAATTTTTGTTTGGGCGTAGCAAAATATACTAGTAGAAATAATTTTATTTTTATTAATGTTTCGGAATACCGAAGTAAAATTCAACGTCAATATCGTTTAATCTCCAACGATTTTTTAGACTTCATTGCATACCAACCTATAAACATAATTTTTGTATTATGCACTTCTTGACGCAGATTATCATTATATTATAAAAAAGTATGCAGGTTCCTAAATATTTATTAAACAGAATACTCATTAAATTTCATTTATTGAATTTGATCCGTACTTTCCCAAGGGAAATACGGTATCTCACTTTTTGCAAAATTACAAAAAAAGTAGAAATTAAAAAGTTAAGCTTTATTGTTTTCGAGTCTAAAAGATCCCAATAGAATGTTTTTTTAGATTTCTTGCCTTAATTATTCGATATTCTCTATATTTTAATTTTTTTCTGCCTTCTTTATTAAGTGTCAAAGCTTCACACTTTTAGTTCCTAGTGGATCAATAATCACGTGACTTGATTCATGATTACGCCGGTTGATAGTATTTATAAATTCATTGTTACGCATATTTTTGTTTGAAAATCCTTAACCTATTGCGTAATTCGATTAGCATTAGTATAAGATAAGGCAATTTATGTGTCTAATATAGGAAAATACAGAGCTGCATTTTATTAAACACTAGCAACAAGTGCACGCGCCCAAATCACACGTTCATGTCTCTGGATTTGTATTCCCTAACATGAAAAATATGCAAATTAAAAAATGCATTATTACATCAATTTGATAATACAGTGGAACTCTTCTATAGTGCCGATTTTGGGGCTGACGGTGGGTGGGAAATAACTCATTATAGCCCGCTCCGCTTTTGTTTGCTCACGATTAACTGCTCGCCTGAGTGACAACCGTAGACACTGCGCACCCCGCGCAGCTACTGTTAGACCTACCTGTGGCGTGGCCTCAATTCTCGGAAGGGCTATTGAAGGGTTTTAATATATTTTGTTTCAAATATTTTTGAAAAAATAATTAATAATTTCGAATTGAAAGGGGCTGAAATTTAAAAAATCCACACTAAAAGATATCAGACAATTTGATTAGAAAAAGGAGTTAAATTTTATATTTTTTAAGTCAAAGTGCTAAAAATTGAAGAATCTTAATTTGAATTTGAATTGAAAATGTAGCGTTCAACATGAAAAGTCTGACCTCTAAAATTCTAACCATTAAAAATGACCAAAATTATATATTTACTAATGTATCAATTTCAGATAGTTTAATTTTTAACTTTTTTTATTTTAAACTTAATTTTGTAATTTTTTTATTTCAAACCTTCATTTAGAATTATTATTCATTCTTGTAATTTGCCAATCAAATATTTTTCAACTTAAAATTATTTATTTGTTTAAGTCTTTACCAAAAAATCGGACAGTTTTAAGATATTGCATTGATAATTAAGAATTAAAATAAAGAATACTACATAAGATTGCTGTAGTATTATTCAATTTTATAAAGCTGTAAAATATTAGGTTTTTCAAATCAAAATTACTTTAACAGTAGCCTTCATCTAGGATTTTATTAGAAATTTCGGTTGTAGTAGATTATGGCGTATATTTTTAACATCATTATTGCTTTGCACGACGAAAAAAAGAGATTACTCGAGTCAAAGAACGGCGGCAATGAATGCCTTTAATAAAAATTTTTTTGTCCAGAATTTTTGTTTCAAGAAATATTGTACATTTCGTATCACTTTTCTTTGATTCAAGTAATCCCTTCTTCTAGTGCAATGCTTAGTAAGAATTTTTGACAACGTTTGGGTCCCTATTGTTCGAAACTAAAGAAGATACCATTTTTGTTAATTTCTTATGGGTCTGCAAATTGAAAATTTTCGAAAATTTCAGTTTGTATTATGTACTATTTTTTGTCTCTGATGAAAATATAGATTTTTGGTAGACACAACGACAAAAGCGATGAAAGTTTTGCGTGGTTTTTTTTCAGTCTTGCACATTTTGCCTTATGTCAGTACAATGAAAAATTCAAAGTTCTGTGCAGGTGGGTCAAACATTAGCCGACTTGGCTAAAATTTGGAATCCATCAATTTTTTGATCTTTGAAGTGAATTCCATGGAAGGGAAAAACCCTAGTACATAGTTCGCCCGACCTAATTCCTGTAGATTCAAAATATGTAACTAAATGGAGTAAAATATTTTTAGGTGACATAATAATAAAGGAAGGTACAATTGGATCGAAGATGTACTTTATTCAGGAGGGCATAGTGGACATAGTGATGGCAAATGGAGAAGTGGCGACATCCTTGTCAGACGGTTCTTATTTTGGAGAAATCTGCCTTTTAACAAATGCCAGGAGAGTGGCTTCGGTTAGAGCCGAAACCTACTGCAATCTCTTCAGCCTCTCGGTGGATCATTTCAACGCTGTTTTGGACCAATATCCATTAATGCGTAGGACCATGGAGAGCGTTGCCGCCGAGAGGTATAAACTTTGGTTAGGTTTGTTCTATCGAGTTGGTGTGATAAATAGATGTCAATCGCTACCCTTCCCCCCATCTGTTCTTTACATTGTGTACAGTTAATTATGTATTATCGATTATTCAGTCATGCCATCAAGTTTTCTCTATCACGCACTCATGCACAAGTGCATTTTTTTCTAAACTTATCTCTATTTATCTCTAAACTTTACTCGATACATGTCTAGGATAATTAGTATATTAAATGAATGGACCGAGGCTGTAAGGAAATAGTCTTGCTATAAAGAAAAGACACCCAAAAAACTGTTTCGATACGGGCCTCCAGTGGAGTGAAAGATTTTATAAATATTTTAATAAAAAGGGGATATTGTGTGACTGACTTTTTGAAAACTGAAGGCTATAATTAAAAATAGATGAAAATGTATTTTTAATTCTTCTACTATTATCTTATCCTTTTAATTTAGGTCTTCATGTTTTTTTGGGAAACATTTGATGAAACATTTGATCATAGAATACTTAGAAAAAATAATTTCAAATATTCTGTGATATATACAAATAAAAATGTGAATACATCTCTGAGTACATATGGCTGACTTTTATCTGCTTCGTTCAATTATAGTCCGTTAACTTGAAAATATTTTAGTCTTGAACTTAAAATATATATTTTATTGAAAGAAGGTTAAACTTTAAATTATGATAGACCGAATTAATTTCAAATCAGTAGTGGGATTCCGGTGACACCTAATTTAGTTGATCGATTCTCTCTTTCTATCGTATGAAATTGCACAGAGATGTTCCATCGTTTTTTGAAACGACCGACTGCAACTATCTCTTTCTATATTGTGTGTCAAAAACAGTGGGGCAATATTCGATGAACATGAACTCCCGATTTCTTGTTTATCGATACTCATACCTCTCCGTATGGAGCATAGTATATAAGATATAGAAATAGATGTAACTTCATACGATAGAAAGCAAGATTCGAGAAACTAGATTAGAGGGCATCGGAATTCCAACCTAGGCAGGTTCTACTTTTTGAAGTCGCAGAATGGCTCGGAGACAATATTTATGTTGTTTTTTTTTTTTAGAGAAAAGTGACCGTATTCTCCTTGCCACACAAGTTATTCATCCCGTAGAAATCTAAAAAGATGGTTTCCTTGTGAAGCAGTGGCGGACTGGTTACCCAGGGGCGCGACTCCTAAAAAAAAGGTTATCGGAGAAAAGGAAAACTGATTCTAAGGAGAATAAACTGAATGTATTAGATGCGTGTAAACCCCCCCCCCCCCTGCCAAGATTGTCATAACAAACTTTTGAATTTGGTTGAAAATTCGAAAATTCAAGTTTTGATCAAACAACAAAAATAATATAAAAAAACCATTCTGTTTCGTGGTCTGGCTATGCAAGTTACAAAAAAAGATAAACTAAAAAGCATTGAAAATAACTAACCAAATTTTTTTAATAAAAAATAGTTTATTTATAGAAGGCGAACTTTTTAATTTATGAAAGCAATACAGTGAAAATGTGTCTGTTTCAATACCAATGCAAATAGTGAATTGTAATATTATAAATTAATTGAAACGATACATTTTTCAGGGTAGTTGAGAATATAATTAGGAGCAAAATAAGGAAAAAAATATTAAATTATTCATTATAAATAAAATTTGTTCTTTATTTTGCAACAACTGAATAAGCAATCCCGGGTCGAGGTACAAAAATAAATTTAATATACATCTGATATACTAGTGTTGAACGTAATGTAGAAAATTTCGCATTTTGGAAAAATCGAGGGCGAAGCACGAGATACGTGATGAGAATGTGTTCGTTAAAACGAATGAATAATTTTAAAAAGTTTGTGCACAAATGTGGGGAATTACTAAGACCGAGCATTCAGCGTGAAGTAAATACATTATCGTGCGCGAAGCGCAAGAACCAACAGTCGCTCACCCTAGACACGCTGCAACTTGAAAGCGATAAGAATGTGCCCACGCAGCGGGCAGATTGTTTTTCGTTTATGAGTTCAACCAATTATTAATTTGTTTTCATGTTTCATATTATTTTTCAAGAATGAAATAGATTCCATTCCGTGATTTCAATACATAACCTCTATCTGCCCTGTTGCATTTTAATTCCACTCTAATTCTTTATGTCTACAAATCATCATATCATAATCTATTGTATATGCAAAGATAAATGCGTCCAAGCAACAAACTCCTTGATTTAAATAAGTAATTCATAATAATAACATTAAAAATTACGAAAAATGCTAAAATAAAAATAAAAGAAAAATTATTATAGTAAAGTATAGCAAAATATAGTAATATTTTAGAATTTACAAAATAAAGAAATATGTCCTTTGATCCGAACTCTTGAAATGTAAGCTAATAACTTGTTTTAGAGAAAATTTCGACTAATAAGTAGACATTTTAATATCAAACTTGAGTTTAAACTCAACAATTACTAAAATAATATTATAAGCCGATAATAAGTCGATATTCTGTAATAAATCAAATGAGTTGTCCTCTTTCATATTTGAAAGCAAAAATGGAGTCATACTTTTTAGATAAATAACACAGGCACACGAAAAGAAAAAAGTATCCTGAGCAGATCAACAGACAGGAGTATTCTAATGTATTTTTCGTCGCTGAATCCGAATCCAAAGTCAAATTGGGGGGCTTCTCAGTTACTTTTTGAGAAAAATGCAAAAAACATACTTTTTTATGGTTTATAATAAAAAAATCATTAAGAAAATAAAATATCCCGTACATTTTAATAGACAAGTGTATTCTGATGTTTTTTTCTTTGCTGAATCTGAATCCGAAGTCAGATTGGGGGGTTTCCCAGTTACTTTTCGAGAAAAATGCAAAAAACATTGTTTTTATGGTTTATAATAAAAAATGGCTAAAATGTAAGGTTTTAAATTGGTTTCCTTTTACGCATACGCTTTTCTTCGAATGATCGGTGTAAAGGGTTTCTGCGACGGAAAATATCGCCAATCTGTTTTTGGTCTCTGTCGATAGTTTCGGAGTTGCTCTACCTAGCAAAAAAATCAGAAAAATTTTTTAAGCATTATTTATACCTATAAAATAGGTTATGAGATTAAATATACTATTAAATATATTATTAAATATACTTTTATATATATATGCTTTTTGGTTATTTCTTTACTGGGGCACGACTGGGATACTGGGACACGACTAGTGAGAGTGTAGTTGTAAGTAGAGATGCAGGTTTTTAGGAGTCGCTTTTCATTGAGAAAAGGGCTCCACTTCTATCCCTCGCCCTGTAAAAATCTAGTTTTCCACTTTAGTCCCCTTTTTTCGTGGCACGTCACATATACATATTTCAATTAAACGAATAAGCTCTTCGTAGTTTCAGGGGATATGGTTTTCATGCGTTTCAACAGTTTCCAAAGCCCTGCAAGGAGTAAAATTTCGTGGAAAAATATGAAGATATGGTTTTTTATGTATTTCAATCCGAAGTAATCAAATTTGTACTCAGATCATTTTTATTCTTTTGCTTTTTAATTTTAAAAAACCATACAAAAAACATGAAAAACCATGTTTTTTGAAATTTTCTCGAAAAGTTACTGAGAAACCCCCCAATCTGACTTTGGATTCGGACTCAGCGACGAAAAATACATTAGAATGCACCTGCCTGTTGATCTGCTCAGGATGCTTTTTTCTTTTTGTAGGTCTGTGTAATGAATAATTATAATGAATTAAAAATGCCGTAATATAGTTGATGATAGGAATATTTCTTTCATTTTTACTGTTTCAATATGAATAATATATTATTAATTTAAAAAATATTTTCCTTAATAGAATCCCAAACATGCATTAGGGAATTACTTCGGGATAGTATGGGTGAAAAGAAATTGGAAGACACTTCTTATTTTACGGGTATTACTTATATGAGTACAAGTGTAAATCGTGAATATTATTGAATATTCTTTTCACTCTTTTTATTGCAATTAAACATATATTTATTTGTTTAAACAATGTAATCTTTTTGGCCAGTCCGCCACTGTTATGAAGTATAACTTAAGAAAAGTGGCAAAAATGTAAATGACCTTTTGTTAATTTTGAACTTTTAAAAAATTTTTGCGGATTTCAACGATAAACGCTATCAGAATAAAAAACTACAAATATCTCAATTATGTCTAAAGCTATAGTGGTTTAAAGAAAAAATTGATGTTTCTTTTCAAAGAAAACAGAACATTCAAATAAGCATAAATTTTTCGATTCTTTTTAATTGTAAAAATGCGTATCGTCTAATTTACTCTAAAATAGTATATTGTGCTACAAGTGCGGAAAGTAGGCAGTTTCAGACGAGTGTGAAGTTTACAGTACGAGCCAGAGGCGACCCGAAGATGAGCCAAAGGCAATTTTTGTAAACTTCACAAGAGTTTCAACTATCTATTTTCAGCACCCGTATCACACGATATTTTTTGTAACAAATTCAGGCTTTTTTCAATTTTAAAAACAATAAAAACGAATTTTTCGGAAACTTATAGCAATTTTAGAAATTCATGGTAAAGTACCAAAACTCGCCTAACATTTCCAGAACTTTAAGGTATACAAAGCGTTTTAAAAGAAATCGAAAAACTTCTCGAAATTGATAGAAAATAGATAAATTAAGAAATTTATGGAAAGTTGCTAAATTACCGGAAATTTCAGGTATCGAAAAATGTTCAGTCATTTATTAGTCATTTATGGTAACATATTACATCGGGTTGGTCGAATCAATATTCACTACTCACAATCAGTCTCTCAAGCATCAAATCATAATGAAGTGAGGTTATGATTCCGGCAGGCCTGGAATTCAGTAATTCTGAATCGAAATGCACAACAGGAAGAAAAAGTAACCTGCTCGAACTGCGCAGACGCAGAAGCTGGAAAAAATAATCTTGATCAAAAAGCGTAAGCTCTGCAGCTAGAAAAACTCTTTTAATAACTGCTTTTTACCATGGTTTCGGAATCGGTCACTTCCCGCACTCAATACATGCTTCGAAAAGCGAACATTTGGTGCATGCGTTTCTAAAAACATATTTCGTTCGCGAGAGATTTAACGACTTCAAATGTAAAACTTGCCTGCTTTGAAATTAATTTTATCTATATAAATTTGTAATTCAAATATTTGCAAAAATAATTGTTTAGTAATTAAAAAGTATACAGAGTTTTAATTTTTTCTGATAAATATTTCGGCTGACTAAACTCGATCGTATCTACTTAGAAATTCATTCACATTGCTCGTACTGTCAGTCACAAAAATTTTCCTGCTTTTGGCATTGCACTAGATCAGAATAAGTAGCATTATGCTTATGCGCTTATTTCCCATTATGTCACTAAAAATAGTTTTAATTTTTTAATAAATTATTAAAAGTATTTTTTTAGATTGAAATTTTGTCCGAAATCTATTTGCAATTCATTCAACTTCGGAAAATGAAAACTATTTATTTTATGGAACTTTAAGATCATTTGTTCTATCTGGAAATGATCCAAACAATTTAAAAACGTTTAATATGTAACCAGAATATTTTTGTGACAAGCAGTAAACAAACTCGTTAACAAATTGTACATACGCTCTATACATTTTCAAATACTCTTGCAAAATTGATTCACGCTAATTCTTGCAGCGAATTCTCAGAAGTAAAATATATTCTTTTGTGTAGACTCAATTCAAAGCTTTGAAAAGAATTGAGAATTTTCCGCAACTAACTCCTGTATGCAGTAATACTTACATGCAGTATATTTAGTATTACTGTAAATAAAAATAGAATAACGCTGCTGCTTTTACAAATCGCTCGACTGTCAGTCTCGTCAAATTTTTTATTTATCGACAATTCCGTCATTTTCGAAATTTTTAGCACGACCTAAAATGGTTTCAAAATTATACTCATTTTCTTACAAAATTAATTAAAATGATGAATTGTTCTTCTTTTGCTTTTAATCCAAACAAAATTACTCAAATTAAATTTAATTTATTGAATTACAATGTGGTTGCTAAATTTTTCAAGGTTAACTGTTAATAATCGTTTGGTGTACACATTCCTACATTCCCTACGCTTAATTTTATTGTTCTCTATAGGTTAAATAAGATCGGGAAAAATCCGAACTTAGTAGCTCACCGCGAAGAAGATCTTGGTAGTGAATCAAAGACGATAAACGCTGTCGTGAATGCTCTCGCGGAACAAGCAGCTCATGCAAGTGCTAGCGAAGAATCGGTAACTATAAATCTATATTTTAA
>NC_046662.1:97560228-97574691 GCF_010883055.1 Belonocnema kinseyi
ATTTAGGCAAGATTTTTTGTTCATGTCAGTTGGTCTCAGTTTACTTAAAATGTTTCTTTTGAAGAGTTATTGAAATCTGAATTTTTTGTATTGTTAAAATTGTTCATATAATAAAGTAAAAAGATTTCACAATCTTTACCGATTTTTGAGTTATTTTCAGAAAATTTTTCGAAGTTAAATTCTTAAAAATCGTAATATTTGATTTATTTTCTTAATATTCTATAAGAAAAAAAATTTCCATAGTTTAATTTACAATAAAGCATGAGTATCAAAAAATGTTTTTCAATGTATAATTTACATTTGTCGCAGATTGTGCATGCACATATACATTCAAAGGTTACTTTAATGTATGACAAAAAGCATAGTACAATAGAATTCTATAAATAATAATTTAAATAAAATCACGTACTTTGCTTAATTATGATTTAACATTAAATTTTTTAACTTTGTCATCATAAACTTTAGTTTGATATAGGGTATGAGAAAAATAATTCTCTTGAATTTTTATATATCAGTCAATATATTTTCTAATGGTAAATTATTCAATAATTGTTATCAAAACCCTGTGAGTCAGGCAGATATTTAAACTATAATTCTGTGCACCCTTGGTCACATAAAAAGGCATAATATTTGGTCTAATGGGAACTTCACACTTACCTTTTTTACCAACTTTTCTCTTTTTACTTAATTTTTTTTTAGGAATTGATTTATTGCGAAAAGTGAAGAAAACTCAAGCCCTAAAGTCTAAAAAATGATTTTAAAAAAGGGTCCACAGGTTATTGTGTTCTTAATTTACTTACCCAAAATAAAAACTTGGCTAAACTGCATAAGAAATTTATTTTAAAAATATTTATAAATTTCAAAGACTTTTTTTTAGAACTCTCTTAACAAGAAAATTGAGGACATGATTGTTTTAGGTGCACAGCATGGAGATGAGGACGTTACCAGGTGGTTTGCTTCCCAGGCCAAAGTCTGAAAACAATTTTGCAAGCCAAGACCTTACCAGAGAAGGGCGAAGAATCTTTCACAAGAGCGATACTTTCCACAAAGACTCGTATCAATGACGACACTCTTTTCATTAGCAAACGCAGCTATACTGAAGGTCCATTAAAAAAAAGTAGGATCTTTTGAATTACGTATCGGCTGCTTTGCGTAATGGACTTTTAATATAGTTTCCTCGGAAAGTGCAGTGAATGCTCGTTACAATTGCAGTTCTCTACTACAATCGGTTTTAAATATTTGTAATCCTTAAAGAAAGAAGAAAGCCTAATGCACCCCGAATTTAGCCAGGAGACCCTCATGGACACTCGACTTCTCCACCCTCGCCAGAAACAATTTCATAAATACTAAAAGTGAATTATTCAAATGTCTAGAAGTCGGCGAAAGGAATTTTGAGTGAGTGGCCTACTACATCACTGGAATGTATGCTTTTAACATGAAAATATTTATAAACAAAAGTGACGATAGATACTTGTGAAAGTTGCATTTTACGATCACTACAAATTATACTGTTATACTAAGATACAAAGCCTAGCGAAGAGAGGAATTTGCAACCTTGAAAGAAAATTCACTTTTCTATATCTATAATACACTTGTACATAATAATAGAAAATCAACGACAATTCACATAGAACAGTACCTTTCGCAGAACTAACCGCGATAATAACCATTCTACGAATATTTTGGAAGCAATTCTTATATTTTGACACAATGAAATTCATACTCGAAATCAATTTAATAATGGTCCGCAGGGTTCGAAGAAAATCGAGCTGAATCTTTACCAGGAGACTTCTTGTTAAAAGCGAACTTTGAAAGCTGATAAGCGAGTAAAACAAAAATAAACTATCCTTCTCGTTGAGAAGTGAGTGGGCCTAGGAATTTAAGAACGAACAAATAAGCGATTATAGGGATTTTTTCTATGTAAAATTTTGACAAAAAAGGTGTGATTTTTCTTGTAAGAATTTTAGACAGACACGATTTCTTTTAGCTGGGAGTGACAAATTGACCGTTCGAATCTGAATTGATCACTGTACTGAAAGAAATTGTACAAAATGAAACGGTCACAAATGAAGCAATTTTTCTCGAAAATTCTTTGTAGGAGACCTCTTAAATGCTGTCTCTAAATCTTTCAAATTTAGTTTCACTTCCGCCTCATTATATTTGTTTAAAGTGAGATATTTCCTAGTTTATTTTCATGTTTAAAAAATCCATAATTTAATTCACTAACTTTAAAAATATTTGAATAGTAACTTTATTTCAGTTATCGAAACACAGACTGGCCTTTCTGCTTTAGTTTCATTTTAAAAAACTCCCAGAACAAGGATAATGACATAAAATCTCAAGAGAAGGAAAGAACAAAAATCAGGGTAATTCGTTAGAAAAGAGCAAAGAAATTTTAAGCCCAAGGACTTATTAATTTGTTGAGCGTTATTTGGGTTTTTGAGTTTCATGAAGTACGTTGTTAAACGAGGGTGGCGTAATATAAGAGCGACTCAAATAATATCTAGTAAATTATTATTGTTGCGAAATGAATGCTACCATAAATGCTTTATTAAGCATTAAAGAAATACTTATATTTAAGATGTATACACACATCTAGACAAATTTTTCTGTCTCGTGTGTTTTTTTATTTCATATTGACGACACCTATGCTTTGTGAGTGCATTCTTTTTTATTTTTTGAAAAATGTAACGCGCTTTATTTAAATTCACTACCATTTTTAGTTTCTAGTTTCGAAATGCCAGCGCGATTCATTAATATTTAATCTCAACCATGAACATTTAAATTGATAAAAAAAGTACATTAATTTCAGTTCATACATTCTGGTCATAAGATAGTGTTCTGTTCTTCAATCGGTAAAAAATGTATCAGTTTCAAAAACGTCCGTTCCCAAATCAATAATAATTAAACAATAGCGAATCAATAAAACCGATTCCAAGTAAAGATGATTGCCCACTTTTTAATTATAACCTTTCAGAATTAAATACTTTCATATTCTACAATTTAAAATGTTTAAAATATCAAATAACGGATTTTAAACTGGTATTTTTTAAATTGAACCGTAAGAAATTATCAAATTTAAAACGTGAACGTATTCATGAGCATCAATTAAAGTTATTTAATTTTAAATTTATTAAATTTTATTAATCAAAATACCAATTGTCAATGGAAATTTCCGAGAATTGGACAATTTAAAATTATAAAATTAATTAACAAAATATTCGATTATTCAAAACTCAATAATTAAAATACATTGAAAATTAAATTTTTCAATTCAAGTTCCAAAGGTTTTTATATATTTCGTTTTCTGGAAAGATGAATAAGTGTTTTACTATGAGCCGGATACATTAGAAATGAAACACTATTGAAAAATCTAAACATTTCAAATGTATCATCTTCAAATACAAAATATCAGTAATGAAGCAATTTTTTTTTAGGAAATATAGAAAATTTCACTGTTCAACTTGAAATTTTAAGATATTCAATTATTAAAATTTCGTTAGAAACATTTAAAGTTTAATTTTAATTATTCTAGGTAAATATGATAAAATTCTTCAAAATAGAATAACTTTTTTTCAAGCACATAAAATTCCACAATTATGAATTGGAATCGTTCGGATTCACATGCTTTTAAAGTGGAATAATTGAAATTGATACTATTCAAAAATCAAAACATCTCCAATAAAATACTTTTCAATACATTTGAAGTATTAAAAAAATATATTTAATTTAAATACAATAAATTATTAGCATATCTCAAATGAGAATTATTTTTTCTTATTTTCATTTTGTTTTTAAAAGCAGTTTTTAGAAATGTTTTGAATTAGGCAATTAAAAATGTTGTATTTTGTAAAATTAAAAATAGGTTCATTCAAGTAAATATTAACCACTTACGGTGAACTTGAACCATTTTCAACTTAATGTTATTGAACTTAACTTTTTGCTTTAGAAAGACTTTTTATCGTGATTAATAAGTAATTCAAAGGTAAATTTAAAATCTTGGAGAAAACCAAAGCTCCAAAAAACGCACAGTTGTCAATTTTCCTAATTTTTAATGATACTTTTTTACTCTGATTTTAATGTAGAATGACACTTTCTGAACAATAACCTATAATTTGCAGATGAAACTTGTTTTTTTTAACTTTGAATTCCTACTTTAAAGAGGTTACGATACTTTAATTTCGTTTTGTAAATAATATACTTTAAAATCCTCAGAAAAAATTATACAGTAAAAAAAAATCGTGTGCATAAACTTTTAAGTTGAAAATGATTAAGGCTCATGATAAAATTAATTTTATTTAATTTGTAAAATCTGAAATTTATCAACTTAAAAATTTGAGCAGTATATGAAGGACTTATACCTTCAAATTAAAAATTGTAATTATTTAAGAAGAACAGTTTTAGATTTTTAGCAATTTCAAATATCGGAACATAAGAATTGATTATTTCCAAAACATAACATGTTTCACGTAAGTTTTACTTTATAACACATAAAAAATAATAGGGCCTGTTTATTAAAATTTTTTGTAAATATTATTGATAAATTCTCTACCGTCTAAAGCACAGAACGCTTTTAATCTTTTTCTATTTTTCTATTATTTTAATCATACTTTGTATTTTTTTAGGTCTTGAAAAGTGCTTTGTTCATTAGAGATAGAAACTTATCATTTATCATTTACACTGAATTTTAAGTATTAATTACAATGATAGTTATATTGTTGCTAGTTATTGTAAAATCAATTCTCGTATTTTGGGTCTAGAATTCTTCCCCTTGACTTAATTATCATTCACTTTCTGTAGAACCATCTTTCTGATATAAAAACAGAATATATTTTTTGAACTGATAATTTGAGAGTTGATTGTTAACTGCTGGATATGATTAAACGTAAATGAGGTACTATGCATTTAAAAACTCTTCCTGAGCCAAGTAAAACTAAACTCTTTGATTCTGAAATCGGAACTCTGAATCTGAGAAAAGTTTAGAATATTGCTTTATAATTTGCACATATGAAGAAAATTGCATCCATACCAAAAGAAAAGTATAAATATATAATTAATTGCATATACTGTACATATTTCCTGATAGAAATACAGAATGCTCGCACATATGGACACGTATAAATATGTAAACATGAAGGCGCAGAGAGAGCGAGAGAGAGAGAGAGAGAGAGAGAGAAAGAGAAAGAAAGGTATATTTTCGGTGAAAAGGGTGATAGTTTTGCCTTGAATTTGCATCCCCGATCGCCTTGTAAATGTGCGGCATTGATTAAAAAAGAACGTGCTATTATTGCTGTTACAAAATCTGCGATTACTTCGGGATGGAACGAGAAACGAAGTAAAAATAAGGTCGACATTGTATGCTAACTATTACTGCTACTATTAGATACTATTAGATAATGAAACTGTTATTACCAATGCTATTGATACGAAAACACTATGTTAATATTATGAAGACAGATATAATAGCGAACGTAAGGTCTTCAAAGATATATACTAAGTTAGTAGAGCGGCGAAGGCGTGATGCGCAATGCGTAATTGAGAGAAGTAGAGGAGAAAACATACTTTTTGTAAAAGGACTGAGAGAAATTGTAGAGGCGACATTGGCGAAAGAAGGTCCGAAAACCGGAAATGGGCAATGAAAAAATAAATCCAAGATCAACACTTTACAGGCGGGAGTGGATTTGAGAAGCCTTATAAATGAATTCCGATTAAATATAAATTATGCGAAAAGGTAAGAGGCGAAATAGCACCCAAAGTGGTATCTCACTATATTATAATAAAGAGCTTGTAATACTTATTACTTAGGGCACTCAAGACTTTTGAACGTTCATTCCAAATCTTGCATATCAAGGAAATTCTTTTGTATTGTTATATGAACGTATCGAAAGGTAGGTGAATAACATGTAAACACAATCTTCAGTCTGAATGAAGATTTTTCATCGGTATGTGAATCACGCGGCTCGACAAACTCCAATTATCGATCAGTCCCAAGTCGCGGATTCTTGAGAAAAAAAACCTATCATTTTATCCGTTTCCGGTTTCAAGGGCGAAGCAAAATTTCAACGATCAAGGAAACAAAATATCTCACGCCTTTTCAACGGGCGACTTAAATGCTAAGCTTTCTAGGAATCTCATTCGAGAGAATCTCTCGATCTATTTTACACGGTGTTTCTGGTCAAAAACATTCGATTTTCGAGTCCATTTCCTTCTCCAATCGCAGATGTTTCACATACGACTGATTATTATTTATATATATTTAAAGTTCTAGATTTAGCACTCTACATTTTTAGAAAATGTAATTGAAAATTGATTTAAAAGAAGTATACTCAAAACATGA
Source organism: Belonocnema kinseyi (assembly GCF_010883055.1). Classification (NCBI taxonomy): domain Eukaryota; kingdom Metazoa; phylum Arthropoda; class Insecta; order Hymenoptera; family Cynipidae; genus Belonocnema; species Belonocnema kinseyi. The sequence goes on from NC_046662.1 coordinate 97,566,566, forward strand.
TTTTAGTTTCTCATATCATAATACTCGCGTAGATCATTTCAGAATCATACTAAGGCCTAAGACGACAAACATGAAATGCTGCAGTCAATTTTCGTCACAAAAGTCATTGTATCGAAGGAATTTTAAGTGAGAACTGCGAAACTTCAAAGCACAGTAGCTATTTTAGATGTGCCTTAAAGTGTATTCACTTCGTGCTCTGAAAAATTACAAAAGATATCGTAGAAGACATTAAAACCACAAATCGTGTCATCAACTCTTTTGCAAAACGCTCTTATTCGAATTTGAGGACTATCATTTGTATATTCGAAAATCGAATGTAAATTTATATTGTGTGTCAGTTGTTTTTGTGTTTCATTCATGCGAGAAACTGAGAAAGCCTTGTAAAATAATCACCCTAGCGTCAATTTTCTACAAATATGTATGTGCGATGCCCTAAAGCGCACACGTGATTCCGCAAATAGGTTTACCCGTGTGGGTATGTACAGTCATCGACATTAATCGTTTACAATTTGAATCTCCTCTCGAAGTAAATCCCTTTTTGGAATTATTTTTATTTTTAACCAAATTTACTTTTTGAGTGACTTTTAAGAATAGAATGAATAAGTGTAATGGGTAATGGTGCGCTAAATCAATTTCAAATTCATCTTTCAATGATTGATTTCTCAAAAAAGGGGTTATAAACACTATCGAATTTAGTGCATTGTTTTACGACAAAAGAGATGCCATCATTGACAGTAAAATACAAATATTAAGAACAAAATTAAACCTATCAGACAGTAAACAGCTATTTTTATAATAGCAGCTTCTATTCGCTATATATTTACTTGAATTGATCTTGAAATCAGATAAGGGTGATTGCCAAAAAGTTTAATATTTTTGACGATGAGATTTCTGAAATCCAAAAATTTCTAAATCGTCAAAATATAATTTTTTACATCAACGGTCACCAAATAGTGTCCGAAAATATAAAACTAAGATGTGGAGCAATGAATTTGTGAAGAATATGAATTTAAGATGTTGCTAAAGGTCACGTGACATAGTGTACAACTATAATAACACAAGCAAATTTTCCAAATTTATGCAAAATTAATAGAAATATTTTAAAATATTTAAAAAATATGGAAAACTGACTATTTTCACGATTTATTTGATTTTGACTTCAGCGTTTTAAAATGTCGCCTCATTGTACAGAAAATTTTTTTTGGAATCATCGTTACTAAAACGATTTTTAACTATACTAAAGTCTTCGTAAGTAGAATATTAACAAGTTTAGCCCCCATTATGAATAGTTTGCATGATTATTTTGAAGTCTTATCTTAAAATATCAATGCAACGTAAAAAGAAAAAAAAATTACTGGACAGACTGGGGTAAGCCGCTAGTGGCTTACCCCTTCGTTGCTCATTAAATAACTTAATATTGAGATGTTCATATCTTTAAAAACTGCAAGCAGTAATTTCTCAAACATTAAAATTTCTTAATTATACAATTGCAAAATAAAAAATCTCATAATTTTCTTTTAAAAGCGTTCAACACCTTCATAGTAAAATTCTTCACCATTTAATAATCCATCAAAATGAAGTTTTCGAATAGGTTATGTTTGATGTATACAATTTGAATTGTTTCAATTGTAATATGTTAAAGACTTAAAAAATGGAGCATTTTCAAAAAAATTAATTTAAAAATCTTGAATTTGGTTTATTCATATCTTTGGAAAAAGAATTAAATTTGAAGATATTAATGAATATACATATTATAAATTGGAATCAGGCTCAGTTGGGAATCTCAAATTAATATTAGTATAATTTAAATATCTATAACGTTAAATGTAGTGCCTTCCAAGTCCAGCACTTTGAAACGGAAAACTTTACCAGTTTAGGAATTTCTATTTAAATATAAGAGATTTTTAAATATTACTATTCGAAGCATTTAAAATGAAACAAGTTAATATTTGAAGGATTTGAACTTTTAAATTTAAGTATAACAAAAGAACAGTTTTAAACTAGAACGAAAGTACTCCATAATTCAAATTGAAATTTTGATAAATTACAGATAAAAACATCTTAAATTTGAATCCGTTATAGCTTCCGCTTTTATTAATTTCAAGCCACCAGAATGAATCATTTTGACGATTCAAATTTAAATAATCTTTTAACCCAATTGTAACTAACAAATGACATTTCCTGAAATAATTGGTTAGAAACAACAGTATAATTTATGAACATGCAAACGCCAATCAGACGAAAATCTTTTCACAGTGTCATAATAAAACTACATTTGGAAATAAAAAAGGGAAGTTTGGAGAGGAGCATCGAGAAAAGTTAGAGTGCGATCATGAATGCAAATTATTATACATACATAAGTACGTATACAGCGCGAGGCTTTATTGGTGGTTTGTGGTCCTCGGCTAGCGACATGTATTTACAAGAAGAGACCACGTGATATTAATTTTTCTATTAGTCGCGTTAGCTTCACCATGAAGTTCTCATACTGTAAATGTACCAGCACGCGTGTATGCGCGTTTGCACTAGTAAATATGTAATTTGTGCGAGGGCGAGAATTGATTCGAAGTATGCAAGAAAAATGTCTGTTCTGGAGTTTGAATGTGTGAAACTCAATTGTTACAACTGCTTCATACTCCACTGCACGTGCTGGTGCTAGATAGGTCGTTCTATAGAATTTTTTCCGTGGAAGACAACTGAAATCAAATTAAGAAAAATGAATTATTTACTCGAAGCGAGAAGATTCGTTGATCGAATTAAAAAAGAACGAATAATTCACATATAAAGTCGTGAATTCGACTAGAGCGTTAGAGGAGAATTTTCTTTTCTTTTACTACAAACAAATTCGCGCATTGGAATTATCTTTACATATATGTATGTACTTGCCATACTGAATGCCTTAGCTGAGATAATATATTGAAACAAAAAAGTGCGAATAGGAGAAGTATATTATTAATAAAAAATTACCCACACGTATGTATAAAAACGCAGTCTAAAAAATTAAAAAAAAAACAGCAGCATCATCGTGGCGTATGTATATATTAGAAGAAATTAAAGTCACTTCCAGTGGTGTACATATAAAACTTACCACACTTTCAAGATGGTATATTTGATATGTATCGTGCGAATTAGCTGAATATTCACAGTAGGCAGAAGAAATAAAAAAATCTTACATGAAAAGTATGCGAAAGAATAGGTCTCGCATTCTTACATATACGACGTGAAAAACTGCTTTAGAGAATGAAGATGGTCATTAATTTGTATCGTCAGTGGCAATACATTTACTGAACTCCGCCCATCCACCTAGACACTTCTTAGACCACTCACCCTATTTTCATTTCGGAAGTCAGTAGCTTGAATCATATGCGAATTTTCTGTAAATGGACGCAATAAAATAGGATCGTAGCGTCGTATCAATATTAGATGAATCGCATATATTTTTGGTTTTGTAAAAAACAAAAAGTAATAAACGTTTCCTTTCTCCAACTTCGTGACCTATTATTGACTTGAAATACCTATTTCTCAATATTTTATTAAGGGTAAGTAAGGAATCAGCAGGAGAAGGAATAGATTTTAGATCAAGCTAGATTTTGCGTATTTCTGATTCGAAAAACATAACCGTCCCACATGAGGAATTGCCAGTGGTGGACGGGGGGGGTCACCCCCCCCCCAACTTTTGGCCTTTTGTAGTAAAGGCCAATGCCGCTAAGCTATGTATGGGATATACAAATACATTTTGACCCCCCCCCCCGCCACCCGAAATATTTTTCTGGGCCCGCCCCTGAGAATTACCAATCCCAAGTAAAAATGCCTATTTAAAGCTAATTAAAGCTAATAGACACCTAACAGGATGAGGTTTCTATCAAGTCCTATTACTTTTGAAAGTGGGGTTTCTTTCTGCATTCTATGCGGTCTTCTATTCGGTAATTTTGAAATTCCTAATGTGATCTTATTACGATCTGACGTGTTTTATATTTCTCCGTAACAAGCGTTGAATTCAGAAAAATTCAGAATTTGTATTCCTATGAATACGTGATTTTTCCTCCGTCTAAAAATCCCCCAACGGGAACATAAAAAGTGCAAATCCTATTCTTCTCAATCGACATAGTACCATTTAACGAAAGCATTAATTTAACCAATTTTTTATTCTTAAATCTTTTTATAACTTGCAAATTCGAAAAATATTCAAGTATATATTTATTTGTATTTTAATTATTTATTCAAACGTCTTAAAAATGCAACAAAGAAATCTATGTAAATGTGTGAATTTAAATAATTTTAAATCTAGAGAGGCAGAGATGAATTGGTTAGAATTAAAATTTAAGAACTTACATTCCGCATGAAGGAATTAAAACAACTTATTACACATATTTTGTGAACTTGTGAACTTTGTGAACTTATTAGAAGGAATTAAATAAAATCAAAATATGACTACTGAGTAATAAAAAATATCTCTGTCAGACGCGTTACCGGTACAATTAGAAGGAATTAAATATATTAAAAACACGTTCTCTTTGGGAGAATAGAAAACGGTGTGGCGGTCGCTATGGAAATAAATGTGAATAAGTTTAGGAGGTATCTTATTCTTATTGTGGCATTTTAGACAGATGGAAAAATCGTGCATCAAAGTAATAGAATAATCTTCCCTTTTCGCTGAAATCTGAAAATATTAATTTTTCTCTATTCTACGCTTATTACCGGGTGGTCACTCGTATCGTGTTAGTTATTGGTTTCTAAGTGAAACCTAATCGGATTTAAATTCTGTTCCAGTGCAGTGTTGTATTTGGTAATGTAGAAATTCTGATTGGATTTTATTAGATCTCATCATAAAAAATTGTTTTATATATTATTACTGCACTTAATTTATTTTTGAGAGCATACCATTCTATGCGTGGTCACGTACAAACGTAATCCGACGCACAAAAGCTTTTCAAAATCTCAACCAACCTTTTTCGCTGAAAAGGCAGGATTAACACGGAGGAATATTTTAGTCATTCGTTTAAAAAATCTTATGAATAGGTGGATTTAAAATGTTTAATTGAAATACTTGAAATTTATTTTGATTAATTTTCATATTTAAATGTTTCATTTGAATATTCAAGTATTTGTGATTATTGTTCAAATTGTGAAACTCGAAAATATAAAGGATTCATTACTTTCATATTTATTATAACTTAAAAATATTAAAATTTTTATACGATTTTCCCGCATAAAAGAAGAATCTAATGATCCTAGTCGAGGGGCTACTCACTGAGAAATCTAGAAATCGTAAAGCTATGAATGTGGCAGTCTCAATCGACGCAGCAATCTAAGATTTCTCAGTGACTAGCCCCTCGATCCTAGTTCTAGTAAAAAGTTCAGCGATTATACAAGTAACTTATTTGGACATTTAAGAAAAATTTTTCCAGATCAAAAATACTCGAAACTGAAATTTAGAAACTGCAATTAGAAGAAATAAGTCGCAAACAACAATTTTTTACAGTAAACGCTATTTCTCTACAGTTGATAATTACCAAGCAAACTTAACTTTTATTGGAGAAAATTTTGTGACGTGAAAATAAATAGTCATTATTCTTGAATCAATCATATTAATCAATAATATTGAACGGATATTACTAAAAATTACTGCATGTGGATTTTACGGATTGCTCATTTCAAATCTAACGCCAAAGTGTCAAAATTCAAGATGGAGGATCCAATATAGCAGAAGAACGTTGTACTTTATCAATTTAAAAACCTACACTGAATATGAAATTTATCTAAAGGATTTCGATTATTAATTACCAGTTATCGATTATCAGGTTGAGATATATGATGTGCTGTGATTATTTTTTATTACATTCTCATCAGAGAAGGTATTAAATTTGTGTAAAATGTGACCCCCCCCCCCCCAGTTTTTGTCAAATGTCGACATTTTGAGACCCCCTGAATCCGAAACCAGGTTTTTACGAATGGGGCTGTCTGTCTGTTAGCACGATAACTTTCGAAAAAATTAATCTGTTAGATTGCCCTTTGGTACACTAGTTTAGTGTCCTAAAATAAAGGTCAACTTCGTTAGCCAACCATTTTGGATGAAAATTCAAAAAGTGGGCACATTTTGAATATTTTTTAGACCAATTTTTCAAAGTTCAAAAATTCTCTGTGCGGTTATTCGTTGTATTCAAAAAGTGGAAACATTTATCCTAATAACTTTTTAAAATGAATCAAAAATTACCAGAGTTATAGCATTTATAAAATTCCAAAAAACACATGAAAATTAACATTTTATGCCAAATAACGCACGATGTGAAAAAAAGTCAAGAAAATAAAAATGTTGCTTTTTGAATGCCCTGCGAGATTATCATAAGAACTTTTTGAATTTTCTTAAAAAATCAAAAATTCAAATTTTGACAGCATATAAAATAATGAAAAATCCAAAAATTACATGTTTCGGCAAAACTGTGCAAAATATGGTAAACGATGAATATACAGAAACTGTGTATTTGAAAAAGATCTACAAATTTGTTATGAACCACTTTTTGATAGGATGCGTAGTTTTGGCTTTAATCATGAAAAACGGCATTAACAGTAAACAAAAAATGTGCCCGCTGCGTAAGCACATTCTTACCACAACTTTTGTCTTTTAATTTTTTTTTCGTCTCGTGTGTGGGGTTTCAAAAAATTTTACCTTTTTATTTTTTGACGCTATCTTTTATGATTAAAACTAAAAACAGAACTATCATAAAATTATTCATGACCAATCATTTTTACATTCTCATCAGGGAAGGTATTAGATTTGTGTAAAATTTGACACCCTTATTTGTTGTCAAATGGTCCACGTTGAGACCCCCTGAATCCGAAAAAAAGGTTTTTACGAATGCTTCTATCTGTCTGTCGTCATTTCTGTCTTCCTGTCTGTCTGTGAGCACCAAAGCTTTTGAAAAAAATTAATCTATTAGATTGACGTTTGGTACTCTTTTAGTGTCCTAAGATAAATGCCAAGTTCGTTAGTCAAACATTTTGGATAAAAATACTAAAAGTGAGCCCATTTTAAAAATTTTTGCGTACACATTTTTTCATGATTCAAAAATTCTGTATACAGTTGTTCATAGTACTTGAAAAGAAAAATTATATTTTTCGATAGCTCTGCAAGATTATCATATCAACTTTTTGAATTTTTACAAAAAATTCAAATTCTGACGGCATAAAAACTAATAAAAAAATAAAAAATTGCATTTTGCGGTCAAATTATGCAAGATAGGAAAAAAAATGATAAGACAAACATTGTGCACCTAAAAAATATCTACAAATTTGTTATTAATCACTTTTTTATAGGACACGCAGTTTTTGTTTTACTTAAAAAAAACATTCAAAATACAAAAATTAAACTTTTCGACACGCGAAACAGGCTAAGCCAAAATAAATATATAACATTTTTTCACCGAAGCTAGAGCAAAAAAATGTTTATTAATGGGTTTTTTACATCCTCATCAGAGAAGGTATTAGATTTTTTGTCCTCATTTTTTGTGTAACGTCCTTGTTTTGAGACCCCTTACATCCGAAAAATAGGGTTTTATGAACGTGTCTGTCTGTTGTTTGTCTGTATGTATTTATGCCTGTCTGTCTGTCAGCACGATACCTTTTGAAAAATTAATTCGATTAGATTGGCTTCTAGTACACTCTTTTAGTGTCCTAAGCTGAAGGTCAAGTTCGTTAGCCAGCCATTATGGATAAAAATTCAAAAAGTGAGCGCCTTTTGAATATTTTAGAGGCCATTTTTTTAAAAGTCAAGAATTCTCTGTACTATTATTCATAGTATTTAAAAAGTCGAACAATTTATCTAATGACTTTTTTCATAAAATTAAAAATTACTAAAGTTATAGCATTTACAAAAATTCCAAAAAACACACGAAAATGAAACTTTTAAGCCAATTAACGGACGATTTGAAAAAATGGAACGAGAAGAAAAAGTTTGATTTCTAAATGCCCTATAAGATTATCATAACAACTTTTTGAATTTTCTTGATAAATCAAAAATTTAATTTTTACAGCATAAAAAACAATGGAAAATCCAAAAGTGACATTTTTTCATGTAAAATTTTCACAGTATTTCGTATATTCGCAAATGCAATAATGCATTTAAAAAA
>NC_046662.1:97574791-97575798 GCF_010883055.1 Belonocnema kinseyi
TTAGAAGTTAAAAAAGGGTAAGGCTGCTTAGTAGACCGTATGTGTAAAGTTTAAATCGTAAAAAAAACATTGGAAATGAGTAAACCCAGTTTATGAAAAAACGACAAAAGTTGCAATCAAACTACGTCTGTTTTAATACCAATGCAAGTTACGAATAATAATAATATACGTTTATGGGAATGATATCAAATTTCAGAGATAAACTCGATTGCGAAGCACGAGATACGTGATGAAAATGTGTTCGTTAAAGCCGAAGGAGCTTTAACAAAAGACAATTCACAATAACCAAATTGCTGTTGTTGATACTTTCATCAAATAGCTATAATTAATTTACAAGGCTGTTTTGCTATTTTGGATCCTAAATCTTAAATTTTTATGCTGGATTCGAAATCAGTAACCAGAAAATCCCCTACAATAACTTTCAGTCAGATTGTTCGGGTTTCCATTCTTTGTCCACCATAGTCGATAGGTTATTTTGAATTTTGAAATCAGTCATGCCATGTATGTTTTAAATAGAAAATTTAATTGCAATTTTTTCACAAACAAGGACCTCTTGACTAATTTCAGGCCCGAATTTGAATTTGGAATAACAAAATCTATGTCAAAAAATATATAGCATATTGGATATAATATCTAATTATCCTAGTTTCTTTTGGGACCAAAATGAATAGATCATGTACACAAAAAACAAAGAGGGGGCCTGCTCCGGGACCCTCCTCTAACCCACCGCCAAAAGTGAAAGGAATTTTTGGGGGCAATCCACAAGAACTGGACTGAAATGATAAGAATCTCGTTGGGATCCGTATGGAGACCAGAAGGGTCCGAAGGTGTCCCAAATTAGCCTTTCAATGCTGAGACGGGAATTCCCATGATGCAGATACATTTGTACTACAGCAATGGCCCCTCAGCGGTTCTAGCCAAACGCATTTAAGTGGTGCAGGAAGGCATTGGCCTAACCCAAGAGCCCTGGGTATACAGGAAATCAGGGTGTGGCAATACATATACAT
>NC_046662.1:97575898-97581347 GCF_010883055.1 Belonocnema kinseyi
ATGATGGGCCGCGCCAAAAAAAGCCAAGGGCATGCATAGCAATCAGGGAAATGGATGCGATCTGGGTGCTTAAGCCCTGCTACATGTATCTCGCTGTTATCAAGGTTTTACTCAGGGGCAGAAGCCGAGAAAGGCATGAGATGGTTATTGCCTCGGTTTATTTTAAAGGCGATAATAAGGAACCCCAACAGGATTTCTCTGCTGTTGGACTGCAATGCTAACTCTCACCGAGGGGCTCTGCACTGAGAATTCTGGGTCGTTTGTCACTTTTCAACAGAAATATAAATAAGTGGGAGTGAGCGAGAGAGTAATTCAATAGAGAATAATTTAGAAAATAATTGTTATTTTAATCATATTCCATTTCATTTTTTTTTAGAAAAGGAGTATAATATATTTATAATATACGTAGATAAATGCAGGCGTTATATTCATAATAATAGGGAAAAAGGCAGATGTTTCATTCTTAGGTGACAGGAATGGGTAATGAACAAGTGTATAAGCACTTTTAGACGGTTCCATTGAAATGAATTCAATCCAAAAGTACGAAAACCATAAATGCTTTTCTTGATTTTGTATCTGAGATGTTTTACACTTTTTTTTATGAAATAGAAAATTTTCGCTGGAGCCGATTTTTAAAGAATTTTTTTTTTTAATTTATAAAAATGAAATTACTCATTTTTTCTCGAAAAAAAGCAAGATATGAACAAAAGTTATAAAAGTAAAATTGTTCCTTGGAAAAATTGCTACAAAAAGTTCTTAATAATGTTTATTCTCACTTCGTTTCATTGAAAATCTTGATTCTCTTAATTTGAGAGGTAAAAATTCGTTTTTACTCTTTCATACCATTGACAAAATCAGAACAGACAACATTACGTTTTTCGAATTATCTGAAGATATTTTTTTATTTTTTTAATGTTATCAGCTGATGATAAAAAATTTCAAGTATTAAAAATCATGTGGGGATGAGCATATTTTTAGCTTTTCTACTGGCAATAATTATATCGCTTTATGTTCAAAAACACTGAGTATTTCAATTTAAAAAAATGTATTATAATAAAAAATGGCTTCTGAAAAAAAAGGTTTTTTTATTGAAAAATAGTTGTAACACATCCCAGATATATAAACAAGATAAAAATGTTTTTTGAAGTAATTCCAACGAAACCGTGTTTTAACGTTCTTACGGTCTGATTTTTTAATTTAAAAAATAAACCATTAGACAGTAAAAAGTCTTATGAAATGTATCCACTATTTAACTTATTTTGTGTTCCTATCCGCTTCCTTTCAACGTTAGTTAAAGTTTTAAAAATTCAAAAGAATGAATGAAAGTACCGAAAGCATTCTTTGTTAAAGTTAAAACTTGATAGAGAATAAGAAGAAATTCAACATTTGGGCTTCGAATCTGCTCCCATGATTCATCACATTAATTTAATATTAATGAGTAATTACTAATTAAGCATTAAAAAATTTCAGTCAGCAGTCTATAGATCTATGCAAATGCTCATGCAAATGCGAGGTTTTCCAAATACTCCCAATACTACTACTCGGGTACTCGCGACTACTCAAAAAATACTCAGAGATCGCTAGGGACTACTACTGAATTCCAGAAGGATTCCCATGGTCGATTCGACGTAGCAGTCGGGAGAAGTACTCACAAGGAAACGCCCTCAACCCGAACTCACCGATTTCAATAATTTTTTGATATGTTGAGTACATCAGAAAATAAGAGATACGCATTTTTTTATGTGCCAAAAAACATTTTGAAGGGGTGAAAACTTCCCCTAAAGTTCATGCTGAAAAATGAATTTTTTAATGTATCTGGCAACCTAATCAATATTTTTCAATCAAACAAAATGGAAAATATTCCTTATGAAAAGCCTGAAATGCTGCAAGTATTTATGACCAAAAGGGTTACAATCCTTAACTTATATTTATTAAAAATATGATTTTTTATAAATATTTTCATCATAAAAGACATAGTATCAACTGAAAAAATTAAGAAAAGCGTTTTCGTTAGTGATATCCAATATTAAAGCTGGAATTTTCCAGAATTTTTCAAAACAACTACACTTACATAACGAATACCCCTTGAAGCAATGGGCTACGTGCAAAAACTAAAACATATCTTTTATTTATAAACCCCACTCTACATGTCAATGGAATCTTATTTAAATTAAATAAAAATATCATCTAATTTTTTCGCAGTAGTAACATTGAAAGAGTGAGATAAAGTCACCCCCAGAAATGGATTATTTATTATAATTCAAGTTCTAATTAATATTTTGAAACTAAATAAACTGCAAAATATTTCTTATAAGGAGCCTGAGATACTAGATACAGTTCTAATCAAAGGGGTTGCAACCCTTCTCATATGTTTGAAAAAGGTATATTTTTTATGAATATTTTTATTATCAAAATCATAATATAAACTACAAAAAATATTATCAGAATTTTTGTGAATAATATCGATTATTAAAGTTGACGTATCTCGATTTTTCAAAAAAACTACCCTTAAGCAAGGTTACTACCCCTTAGAGAGATGAGCCACACATAAAAAGTAAAAAATGAGAAATAATCTTTCTATAAATAAAATCTTATTTAAACTAGTGAACATATAATACAATCCTTCTGCGGTAGTAATATCAGAGAAATGTAATAGTCGCCCCTATGGATCTATCATTGAATAAAAGATATGAAGTACACTGTAAAAAATACGTTTTAAAATTGCACTTCAAAGTGTAAATTTACACTTTTAAAATATCACTTAAGTTGCATTAAAATTACAGGTTAGAAAGCAAATTTGCACATGCCGTGTAGAATGACGTCTCTTCCAGATTTAATGCTATGACTTTGCTTGAATTCATACGACGAGTTGAAAATCACTACGTTCAGAGTATGTAAAAAGAGGACTCACGCTGTACATAGTCAAATTCCCCAGACTGGCAAATTTACCGACTGCGCATAAATTTCTATTTTCTAACGAAAATTTCTCCACTTTATAGTGATTTTAGATTCGTCCGTATAATATTCCACATTTGTGTAATTTTCGCGATAGAGCTTTTTTTCGCTCTTTTGTTCACGTGTTATGAGCGAACGTACATTTTAATTTACAGACGTTATTGCTTAATTTCGGCGAAAGCATAAATGCAAGTGACTGATTTTAAATTATAAATTTTATGCCATAAGCGCTTGCGTAATCAGAAATATATTCTTAATATGATCTTAATGATTTAAGTATCTAAAGTTAGGTTGATATTTTGGAGAAATTTTCCACTTTTCGTTGATCTATTTTACTTCACATATTAAATTTCAGTTCAGTTGAGAATTTTACACTTTTGTTCAATTTTAGACATTTCTATACTGATTTCACGCCGCTGCGCGTGAGTCCACTTTTCACATACGTTTAGTGTACTAAAATTCCACAACCTTTTTTACAGTGTAGGCAAATTTTTTATGTATTTTGTTCGTTAAAAATTTTAATTATTATAACTTGCGTACATAAAAATTTATAGGAATTTTATTTTAAATTATCCTGTCACATAGCTCTTTTTTCTGATAAGTTTATGAAATATGGTATCCTTCAAAATGTATGTTACGTAATTATTATTATAATTATAATCTTCATTACCATAATTTATATCATCATTATTTTTAATAATATTAAAAAAATCTCCGATTGATTTCATGGTTCAAGGAGAACTCGTAAGATAATTCATAAGAACTCATATATAGTTAAATTTCTTGTTACTTCATGTCAAATAGCATGGCGTTTCGATGATAAAATTTTCACAATTCTCTTAACACTGTAAAACAATACATACCATTTTTTAAACTTATTAGTACAATATCTTTACCATTATATTAAAATTTATCGATAGAAAATATTTTTATGCTCTACTATTCAATATATTATTTGTATAAAAATAATCATTAACACCAAAGCAATTTTTCTAAATATTAGAGTTACTTGCAATATCAAACAATCAATAATGTTTACGAAACTCGCAGTGAAATTTTTGTAATTTTGATTTGTTTTCGTCGTGCATATATAAATGAAATAATTAATTCCTTACATAAAATAGCAATACTTTCATTTTGTTCATTATTGTATAATTCTCAACCGATCCAAAATAAAATTTAGTTAAGATTTATATAATAACTAATGAATAAAAACGCGTGTAAGCACGTTTTCAAGAATCAATAACTGATTGTGAATGTGAAAAGCAGTCTATAAATAATTTCATTTGGGAGACCGAATGAACACGATTAGAGAAAGTCAGTAGTTTCAGGACAGAAAAAGTTCTTGAAAAGTTACAACTGTGCATTCAACTAGGAATTTCAAAGATCAATTTTTTCGAATGCGTTTATATACTCGAATCGACAAATATCTATAAGCGTTGTATAGAAGTGCACACAAATAATTAATCAGCTATTGCATCAATCATGTAAGTATTCTCTTAACTATTATTTTTACAAGCCCGCTTCTAATTGTAAATAACGTGTTAATCGAATACCTAACTGACTTTATTACTTAATTTTTCTTCGAATAGTTCAAAGGTATTAACAGTTTAGGTAATTTTTTTCTAGAAATATCATGTAGCATTAACGTGCGCATTGCAATTTCTTTCTTATTTTAATAAAAATTTCAATTAATGAATAAAACTTATTTTATTATTATTTTTATATTAATAAATATATGTATGTGAGATCTTACATAGTTGAATTATGAAATAATGGTAATGAAGAATTATTATTCAAAATCAGTGTTTTTACTTCAGATTTAACAATGAGGATTAATGCTTTAAACATTATAAATTTATTATTACTGCTAATGAATTTCTTGATGTAGATATGATTATTGAAGAGACATTGGATTTTCATGAGGAATATAAAGACTGTGATGCAAAAATAATCGAAGACGAAGTACTACAACACTGTTCTGATCCTGACGTGGCACCAACAAATCAGTGTACAGAGGATAAAGAGGAATTACATTTTGAATATAAACAAAAAGCCGTAGAATATTGGAGAAGTAACAAAAAGAAAAATTTAAGTATTAATCAAAGCTATTGTTGAAGGTGGTTTGATAATTCCTGTTCGCGACATACGTAGATGGGCGTTACAAGCGCAAAAGGAAATAGACCCAGAATTAAAAGATTTAAGATTTAAAGCTTCTAAAAATTAGTTATTAAAGTTTAAAAAAGCTCACAGAATCGTATATTGAAAAATAAATCAGTTTATTACTAGAAAAACACTGGAAAGTGGTTCGGAACTTCAAACTAAAGCAGATGCCTTTGTTGCTGATATTCGGTCGTGTATACCAACAATTGGAATTCAGAATATATATATCATTAAACATTTGTCATAAGGACAACCGCAGGATTTCGCCGGGAGCGGGTGCTAATCTGAAAAATTGCACCCGCTTCCAGCGAAATCGCGGTAAAATTTCAGC
>NC_046662.1:97581447-97584729 GCF_010883055.1 Belonocnema kinseyi
GGTCAGCAGCTTTGACTTGTTAAGTATGTGATAACGGGTCCGGAGTTCGCGCGCGAACTTTCGAACCTTGGCGGTAAAATTTCTGCCAGATGTGATGTAGTCTATCACACACTGAATTAGGGACGCGTACTGTCTTGCCCAGCCTATCTTTATGGCAAGTTGATGCATTCGTCTTTTGGTCTTATGATCAGCCGTTGGTTTTGTTTTACGGTTCGCATCGGCCAAAGCTCTCGCTGCATTATACACACAATAATTGATAGCCCAGAGGTCGGATTTACCGGAAAAATGTCCACGAAGCTCGTCATCCATTTCAGCCAGATCTTTAAGCTTGACAGAAACCTTATTGTTGATGTTTCTCCGGGTCGTAAAGCATCGCTCTTCATCTATGGGATGCCTGCCCGCGGTTGGTCTTAGTGTCGCCTCTCTTTATATATAGATATATATATAATTCAGATCAGAGTGGATTTCAATTAGAAGTGCACCCTGGAAGGACATTGGCAGTGAAGGCGAGAAACAAGTGCAATGCCTGGTACAGTCAGTGTCATCGACCATACACAGTTACACACGATACAGCCATTTATAGCAGCTACGGGACAACTACTAACACTCCTTTTTTAATGTTAAAAGAACAGTCTGGTCATATTTGTTCTATTGTAGAAGCTAATTTGTTTAGATCAGAAAATGTGTATGTGCTGGCATCCAAATTCGGGAAATTAACTACAGGTGAGTATTTTTCTGATAATTTCTTTGAAATACTTGCATCGAATGATTTGTTAAATGAAATTTTTTAATTCTAGGTCTCTTTAAAATTTGGTTAGAAAAAATATTTTATCCAAATGTAGGTCGTCATTCCGTACTATTATTTGATTCTTGGAATGGCCACTGTGATAAAATTATAGAGGAAACAATGCCAGAAAATAAAATTGTTAACGTAAAAAAAAATACCAACAGCAACAACAAGGAAAATCCAACAAATTTACGTATATGGATTCCCTATCTGGAAAAACATCGTTCGGCAATTTTCAGATCAAGTGATTTTAATGGATTATGACTTAAATTTACATTTAAGAAACAACATTATCAAACTTCAATGTTTAGTACACAACCAACTTTCTTCACCAAGATATACTAATATTTTTAAATACGCCCGTGTGGAAATAGCCCCATTTGGCCCTATTACAAGTCAGGCACTAATCGGGGGCTAGCCGGGTTATTAATTTTGACAAAGTACTAAGTCATTAACTAATCGGGGACTTGTTGGGCCTTTTTTTTGTCGAAATTTCAGTTGGGGCTGGTCGGTGGTTTGTCAAGGGCTAGTCGGGCCTTTTTGTTCACTAATTTCCGTGCGGGTAATCTTCAGGTTCTGGTCGGGAGCTAGTGGGGCTCTGGTCAAATTTTTCTTATGTTTGAACTTTCGGGGAGTTTTTATCAAATGAGGTAATATCTAAAAAAAGCGTAATGATTTTTTTATTCTAAAACACTAAAAATATATTTAACAATAACTTTACACCGTTCTTTGTAGAAAAGATTTATTAATGTTAAATTCATCTCAAATATACTCAATAAATAACTATTAAGTTAATAATTATGTACGAAAATCAACTTTTTAAAAAAACAACGATCAAAATCTTCAAAAAGACGTAATCTTATTTTTTGTAGTATTTTTTAGAAAATCCATAATGGAAAAAATACATATAGATGTAGGTGAAAAGTCTGCCGAAAGTCATAAGACTCTAAATTTGTACAGATGTTTATTTTTAAATTTATCTGAAAGGTTTTCCATATGTTAATAAAGTCTAATCCTTTATGTAGTTGAAATTGGAAAGAGTAATAGTTTTTGATTAATCAGTGAAGAGCAGTATCTCAGTAGTAAACTATTAAACACGGTACAGTTAAGATTTCGCTACCACCTTCATTTAAGTCTCACGTTTCTGGACTGGTAGCTTTAAAGAAAATCCGCAAGGACGCGACGTTCCGCCTCTCGCGCAACAGAAATGATGCGTCGAGTGTTTAAGACAGCAGTCCACACATAACGAAGCATAATTACCTGGAGCAGAGACTACTTGACCAACATGAGGGTTCCTTCGGAGCGAAGCTCTTCCATTGCTGCCTTCCAGCGGAAGTTTTTTTTTTAAATGAATATTCCGCAAATTTTGGGGAATTTTATTTTGAGAAACTTTGAGGGGATGTTCCACAAATTTTGGGCAGTTTGGTTAATATTGCACACGGATGTATTATCATATAATCCCTACTGGTACCCGATCAGGCCCCGGCTAGGATAAGTCGGGTCATCTGACTAGCCCCCAAATAATCTATCGTGACGCTACTGGTCGGGAGCTAGTCAGATGACCCGACTAGCCCCCGACTTTAAGTGGGGTCGAATGGTCGGGAACCAGACTAGTTCCCCATTGGAATTTCTACACGGGCGTTTGGTATAAAAGCGGCTATTTAGATGATAAACCAGAAAAAGTAGAAAATCCTGTTGATTTTAGCTTTGGAGATTCCTGCAACACACACTGCGAAATAGAAGGATGCTCAAATACAGCTATTATGAGATGCTTTAAACATTTCTAGGAAGATTATCATTATTGTCGACGCTCTGAAGAATAATATAGTGTAAGATAACTCTAGAGGAGAAGGTCTAATTTTGTGATTTGATCAGTTGCGGATTTTCTATTAATAATATTCTTTGATTAAAAATAGAAACAAATATAATGTGCTGTATATAAAAAATAAATTCTAAATTAAACCTAAATTTATACTATTCTTACTTATATAATTTTACAATTATTCAATGGAAATTTTGCAAATACTTGACAGAATACACTGAATATTAGTTTTAATAATAATATCAAGTAACAAGAAATTTAACTATATATGAGTTCTCCATGAACCATGAAATCAATCGGAGATTTTTTAATATTATTAGAAATAATAATGATATTATTATATTATTATGACCAGGGATGCATTTTGCAGTACAATTGTACTGAAACAGTACATTTTCAAACTTTGCAGTACGGAAGTACCACTTATCAAATTCAGTACAATCGAGTTAGTACATTTTTAAATGTCAGAACATTGCAGTACAAAGCAGGCGGACGACATTCATTTCTTATTTTTCAGCCAATCTGGAATTTTCATCCAAGAAGACGAATTATTATAATTGGACGGAAAGAGATATAGCAGACAGCAAAAGGACCCAAGCAGCCAACAGGAAAGAAATATGACCTGAATGACGTCAGCCGTGCAACTCCGATGCCGTGGAAATTCTCAAATTTA
>NC_046662.1:97584829-97619306 GCF_010883055.1 Belonocnema kinseyi
TTCAGTGGACTGATATATCGCTTAAATGAAAAAACAAAGTGGAAGCCTCTTTTTCTTAGTAGCTTTATCGTCATTGCTGCTTCTATTTTTTCCATTCAAGGTGTATGTAATTTTTTTGCTATTACCTACTTAAGTGTTAATAAAAGTGTCGGTTTTATTCACAAAATCGACAATTGAATTGTTTTTCAAATTATTTTCCAGGATTTAGTTGGAAGTGACGGATCAGGAGACAACAATTTCGGCATTCTTAACCTCAACCCGAAGGAAAGGCAACAGAAAATGGACAAGTAAGCATGATAAAATTTTGTAATTACATTTTATCTTTAGCAATATACTAATTAGATAAAACTCATAAGCATTATAAGGGCATGCGACACAGTGGAATTCCTACATTACCTACCTCTTTTTTCTATTGAACAAATTTTTTTTTTGAACCATAGAACTTTTTTTGTAAATCAAATATCGAACTCAAAATTTCAGGAGAGCATTAGAAGACATTATCCTACGTTTATGTACTGCATTTGAATCGAAATTTGGCAAAAAATTTCGGAAATAATTTTTTTTTTTTAATTCCGATTCAAATGCAGTACATAAACGTAGAATAATGTCTTCTTATGCTCTCCTCAAATTTTGAGTTCGATATTTCATTTACCAAAAAAGTTCTATGGTTCACAAAAAAATTTTGTTCAATGGAAAAAAGAGGTTGGTAATGTAGGAATCCTACTGTGTCGCACGCCCTTAACGGATAACAGAAATATCGGTAAAAGTATAATTTTTCATATCTAATGTCCTGAACAATTGATTGAAAGAATTAATATTCAAAATTATAGCATTTTGAATTACAAATTTGATTATACCACTACAGCCTCAAAATAATAATTCTGACATGATTTTTTGGCTCCTGGTATAAAATACTGATCGGTATATGTATAGGGAGTGATTTTTAGCTTTCGCTTGTGTAAAAAACTTTATATTCGCAAAATAATTACCTCTCCTCAGATAGCTCAATATTTTGCGGCAAACTAGCCAGAAGTTGACGTTGCAAGATTTAGGCAGTTTCATGATAAAGAAGAATATGCTTATATGCTTTTAAAATTTCCCGCCAAAAACTATGTTAGTACGCATTCAGTACACTGCGCGCTTCAGTCAGTACAATCTTAGTACAATTTTCGGCTGAGTGCAGGACATCCAGCCGAACCTCTCGATGGATCCCTGATTATGACGTCCTCATGGAGGATGTCATGTAAGGGCTGCCTCCTGACAAAACTAGTGAAAAATACTATAAGTGTCACCCGAATGTAAGCGTAAAAACAGTTATATGCACAATATGTGAAGCGGTATATCACAAAAGTGAGTATGATAGATTATCTAACAAGGAGTATGTTGGAAATAACTTGGTAATGTGTCCTGAAGATAACCAACCAAACCCAACCTCAAAAATTTCGGAGGAAAATCTAAGTGAGTCGACTAGATATTTAATTGCACAAATAAAAACAAAAACTACAGGGCAACTGCAAAAGGAGTTGCTTGGTGAAATGTCTGATAAAACACTAGATCTTCATAATTCAACAATTTTTGATCCAGAGGTCCAACAACAACAAGAATGCCTACTTACCGAAAACACACTATTAAAAGCACTGAACAAGGAACTGAGTGAAAAAAATGAATTACTTCGTGAACTTCTAACTTTGCAAAAAACCACAGCGATGAACAAGGCAACTAGTGCTGAAGTGACCTTAAACATAAAACAAAAACCAAAAAGGATACCTAAAATTATTGTCAAAAACACTAATAAAGAAAACAGTGATAACACAAATATAAAGAAAAGCATTACACACTTATTAACAAAAGACAAAAGTATACAAGCTAAAGATGTCATTATTAAAAAAATGATATAATTATAAATTGTGTTGATTGCGAAAGTGTAACAGCTGTTGAAAAATTACTAAAAAGTGAACTGGATAAAAATTGTGAAATTACAATTGAAAAATTAAATAATCCTAAGATAAAAATAGTTAACATAGATAACTCTACAAACATGGATTCAGAAACAATTGAAAATGACATAAATATAAGAAACTTCAGAAACTTTAATGATAAGGGAAAAGTTCTTCACATGTACACTGTGAAAGAAAAAGGATTAACCAGTGTAATAATGGAAGTTAATACTGAAGTTTATAAATATATCACAGAAAAGAACAATAGAATCTTAGTTGGCTACCAAAGGTGCAAAGTTTTTGACGTAATTAATGTCAAACCTTGTCATAATTAAACAAAACATCTGATTGCAACATTAACAACATTAAGTGTCCAAATTGTTCATATAGTAGTGACAAATACAACACAGATTATAATACAAATCACTCTGCTTTTGATCATAATAAATGTGAAATTTATAGTAAGGAAATAAAAAGATACATAACCCCAAAGGATTATCCACTGCAACCTACATTACCTACAATCAACAGTACAGATAATTATCGACAACGGAGGCGAAACAACAGATTTGACTCACCGTTACCAACTGTACTAAAAACAAATGTATCACAACCTCAAGACTAAACTAATAAGGAAGAGTTATAATGGCACAACATATCAACTGCATTGCAGACATTCAGAACCAAATTATCAAACATGAAGGTGTGTATCACAATATAAAATCGCTCAATAAGGATGGAAACATTAAAGACAGTCGCATCTTATATGTAAATGTTCGTAGTATTAACCATAATTTTGATAAACTCGAAATTCTTATTAAGAGATTAAAAATTAAACCGTATGTTATAGTATGCGCCGAATCATGGAACATTGATAATATCGATTTATATAAACTACAAGGCTTTAAAACCTATTATAATGAAAGTAATCTAAACAAATCAGACGGAGTAATTATTTATATAAATGATTGTGTCAAAGAGACTACAGAAATAGTACAACTAGGTAATTTAAAACTATTAAGTAGTAAAATATTTTTAAACAATAATATAAATCTAATAATAACTGTTTTATGTAGATCACATGATATGTCTTGTCTAGAATTTAATATGAATCTAAACAAATTTCTAAATAACACTAAAAACTATAAAAACCATCTGATTATTGGCGACTTTAACATTGACATTTTAAAACAAAATATTATCAGTGAAGATTTTTTAAACAATCTACTTGAAAAAGGTTTTTATCCAGGTTTCATTGGTATACCTAGACCATTGAATGAAAGTGGAAAAGGATCATGCATTGATAATATATTTATAAAGAATAAAAATATACAAACAAAAACTTTCAAAGTATCGATTCCTTTTACTGATCATTTTCCACTCTTCATTGAAATAAATAAACCACCTAAACCGGAAAACTTTGAACACAAATACTTCTACAATTATAAAAAAAATGAGCAGTATTGCAGCATCAATAGACTGGGGAAAATATAAACTAATTCATGATCCGAATGAAGCCATGAATGGGCTAATCAAAAATATACAAGATTGTATAGATAAAATAAAACAAGGAAAGACAAATGATAATCGCAACAATAAAAACAAACCAAGAAAAAGTTGGATTACCAAGGCCATTATTATATCCTGTGAAAAAAAAAGAAATACTTTATAATAAGCTTAAGCATGATCCAACAAACGTGTATCTCAAAAAACAATATAAAAGCTATATGAAGATTCTAGATAAAGTAATAAGAGATGCAAAAATAAAATATGATGGAATCTGATAAATAAAAATTGCAACAATGCTAAACAACTGTGGAATATAATAAACACAAAATTAGGAAAAAAGAGGAAAATTAATAATAACATAAACTACATACTAGATAATGATAATAATAAAATACGGGATCAAAAACAAATAGCGTCACACCTCAACTCCTATTATTGTAAAGTAGGTGAAAATCTATCCAGAAATGTCAAAAAGAAACCTAATAGTAAAAACTTAAATTTACCACTATATAACTCCAATAATTTTTTTATACTACCAACTGACTACCTTGAAGTACAGAGAATAATTAATGAAATGAAAAATAAAAATGGTGGAATAGACAGAATTAACACACTAACTCTAAAAAATTTATCTCCGTACATCTCTGATGTCTTGGCACACATTTTCAATTTATGCATAGAGAAGTCGATTTGGCCGGATTCGCTCAAAGTTGCTGAAAAAGTACCAATTTATAAATCTGGTCACAAATATGAAGCTTGTAACTATAGACTGATATCTTTGATATCTAATATTGCTAAAATTATAGAAAAAATAATACAGAAAAGACTATACAGTTTCATATCGAAAAGCAAAGTATTATCAGAAAACCAGTTTGGCTTCATCAAGAATAAAGGAATGAAAGATGCATTAACTCTTATTACTAAAACTATTTATGATAATATAGATAAGAGTAAGCCTATAGCAATTACTTTTTTAGACTTAGTTAAAGCTTTCGATTGTGTCAACCACGATATCCTGCTAGATAAATTATATGATTATGGTATCCAAGGAAAAGCGTACGATTTAATGAAGAGTTATCTATCGAATTGGCTTCAAAAAGTCAGAATAGGAGATAATGAGAGTGCTTTTGAATAATAAACACTGGTGTACCCCAAGGAACAATTCTTGGCCACTACTCTTTATAATATATGTTAACGATTTACTAATACAAATGCCAGACAACTCTATTATCTCATGACACTGTCATTTTGTTCTATTGATGAAACTTGGAAAGAAGTAGAAACAAAAATGAACAATCTACGTGTAATAGTAGAGGAGTGGCTAGCACTAAATAAGTTATTTTTGAATTTAGAAAAAACTGTATTTATTACTTTTGGTAATTATTGTGATAGCATTCCTGTAAACTTAGAGATAAAAATAGAAGATAAATACATAAAGAAAGTAGAATACTGTAAATATCTAGGATTAATTATTGATCAGAATTTAAAATGGGATAAACATATTGAATACATAATCAATAAGACCAAGTATTTAATTTACATTTTCTATAAAATTTCTAAATTTATGCAAACTGATACATTAAGAATGATCTACTATGCTTTCTTTCACAGCATTATAAATTATGGAATAATTGCTTGGGGTGGAGCCTACATGAATTATCTGAACTTGTTGCAAAATGTTCAAAAAAGACTATTCAAAATTGTAAATAAAAACATTTTTGTAAGTGAAAACCCAATGAACCTTAGGAAATTATTTGCCTATGAATCACTCCACTACTACTATAATGTTAACAGTGTTAAATTTGCTAAGTCAAATAGTGTAACTAGAAATAAAAATATACAAATACCATAAAATTACAAAACTGTTAATGATAACAACAGCTATATCAAAGCTATCAAATTGTTTAATAGTCTACCCAATGAATATAAGTTACTAGATATATCTAAAAGTTCGAACAGATATACGTTGAAAAAATGGATAAAATCCAATATTTTAGCCTAATGTTGTAATATAGTCCAAAAGCTTTTTTATGTTAACAACAACAGAATTTTTCTTTTATATTTTAGTTTTAAGTTATATGTAAGTTAATTTTAATCAGTACCCCCCCACAGGTAATTTTTGTTTGCCTCTAGGGGTTGCAGGTTGTATACATTTCTATTGTATATGTGTAACTTGTAAAATGCTGAATAAAGATTTCAATATTTCAATATTATGGTAATGAAGATTGTAATTATAATAGTAACTGCGTAACATACATTTTCAAGGAAACCATATTTTACAAACATTTCAGAAAAAACAGCTTTGTGACAGGATAATTTAAAATAAAATTCCCATAAATTTGTATTTACACAAGCTATAATAATTAAAATTTTTAATCAACGAAATACATAAAAAATTTGTCAACTTCACATGTTTTATTTAATGACAGATCCATAGGGGTGACTATTACACCCCTCTGATATTACTATCGCAGAAGGATTTATTATATTTTCACTCGTTTAAATAAAAATTTATTTATAGATAGAGTATTTCTAATTTTTTACTTTTTATATGTGGCTCATCTCTCTAAGGGGTCTCACCTTGCTTAAGGGTGTTTTTTTTTTAAATCGAGATACGTCAACTTTAATAATCGATATTATTCACAAAAATTCTAATAATATTTTTTTTTAGTTCATGCTATGATTTTCATCATAAAAATATTCATAAGATATATATCCTTTTTAAACATATAAGAAGGGTTGCAACCCCTTTAATCATAACTGTATCTAGTATCTCAGGCTTCTTATAAGAAATCTTTTGCAGTTTATTTCGTTTCAAAATATCAATTAGAACTTTAATTATAATTAATAATCCATTTCTGGGGATGAATTTATCTCAACCTTTCAAAGTTACTACTGCGATAAAATTGGATGATATTTTTATTTGATATAAATATGTTTCCATTGACATGTAGAGTGGGGTTTATAAACAAAAGATATGTTTTAGTTTTTGCACGTAGCCCATTGCTTCAAGGAGTATTCGTTATGTAAGGGTATTTCTTTTGAAAAATTCTTAAATATGCAAGCTTTAATGTTGGATATCATTAACGAAAACGCTTTTCCTAATTTTTTTAATTCATACTCCGTCTTTTACGATGAAAATATTCATAAGAAATCATATTTTTCATAAATATAAGTTAAGGGTTGCAACCCTTTTGGCCATAAATACATGCAGCACTTCAGGCTTTTTGTAAGGAATATTTTCCATTTTATTTCATTAAAAAATATTGATTAGGTTGCCAGGTACATTAAAAAATTCGTTTTTCAGCATGAGCTTTAGAGGTAGTTTTTACCCCTTTAAAATGTTTTTCGGTACATAAAAAAAGTATCACTTAGTTTTTTATGTACTACGACATATCAAAAAATTATTGAGATCGGTAAGTTCGGGTTGAGGGGGTTTCCTTGTCAGTGCATATCCCCTCGACTCTCACTATACGGTGTAAAAGAGCACAAGCATTAATCTAGGACCAATATATGATCCTACATAGGAACCTATATGTTTCGCCTATAGGTGCCACCTATCGATAATGATATAGGATCCTATAAAGAATTATATATAGCTTTCTGTATAGGATCATATACGAGGTGTGTTCAAAAAATAAGGTGACTTTATGGTTTTCTCAAAAAATATTCATTTATTCCTCAATATTTATGTTGTCCCCTTCAAATTAACCCCCCTCGAATATAATACATTTATGCCAACGCTTTTTCCAATCATCGAAGCACTTCTGATATTCATTTTGTGGTATAGCCTTGAGTTCTTTCAGCGATGCAGTTTTTATCTCCTCAATCGTTGAAAATCGATGTCCTTTCATGGGTCTCTTCAGTTTTGGGAAAAGAAAAAAGTCACTGGGGGCCAAATCCGGTGAATATGGAGACTGAGGCATGACTGTGGTGCTGTTTTTGGTCAGAAAATCTTTCACAAGCAACGATGAATGAGCAGGTGCATTATCGTATGGAAAAGCCACGATTTGTTTTTCTAAAATTCCGGACGTTTTTTGCGTATCGCCTCTCGCAAACGGCGCATAAATTGAAGGTAGTACTCCTTATTGACCGTACGGCCTTGTGGTAATAATTCCTGATGCACTACGCCGCGGTCATCAAAGAAGACAGTTAGCAAAACCTTCAGATTTGACCGATCTTGACGTGCTTTTTCGGTTTTCGAGACTCAGGATGCTTCCACTGAGACGATTGGGCTTTAGTTTCGACGTCATAACCATATACCCACGATTCATCTCCAGTTATAACCTTTTTGAGAAAACCAGGATCATTATTGACTTCATTCAACATGTCTTGAGCGATGGTCATGCGATGAATCTTTTGATCAAAATTAAGCAGCTTTGGAATAAATTTCGCTGACACACGTCTCATGCCCAAAACGTCCGAAAAGATAGCATGGCATAAGCCAACCGATATGCCAACATCTTCTGCAAGCTGCTAGAGACATACGTACCATTAGATACCATTAGTTAAGTACCATTAGGTACCTTATTAGGGAGGGTCCTAAACAGTCACCTATATAGGATCCTGTGTCATTTCCGATAGGTGAAACATATAGGATCCTGTATAGGAACTTATATGTTTTACCTATAGGAAATGACATAGGATCCTATAAAGAATTCTATATAGGAAATGACATAGGATCCTATAAAGAATTCTATATAGGTTTCTGTATAGGATCCTATATTAGATACTGTTTATGTTCCTGTATGGGACTCTATCCAGATGCGCCGTACACGGAGAGAAATCCAGTTTGAAAACGTGGGGATCGTTTTTAGAAATAAATGACTCAGCCTAAGAAAAGTAAAGGAATTCATTTTCACGTAGGGTCATCTCACAAAGGTTAATATACAAATATTAAGAATAAGAATGAAATGGTTCAGCCTGAACACTTGTCGCTAGAGTAACGAAAGGTTCGACAGCAGCTCTACACAGATGATGTAACATAATGATAAATTTACCCCCCAAAAAAAGTTTTGTTCTTAATAAATGTACTCAGTTTATTTTTGAAATTATGTAATTGCAAATGTGGTGACTTACAAATATAATCGAACGCTTAAACGATATGAAAAATCGCACCCTCGTGGGATTCGAGCCCTACCTATCTACCTAAAAAACCTAAACCTAAGCCAATGTGGGACGATCTAGCTAATTAACCTAATGTATCGCTTGGAATCTGTTGACAAAATCTCAGTTCTACTAATCTTCTTTTGTAAAAGCCTCAAAGTAAAAACAAAAGCAGCTACTACAAATAATTTCTTGAAACATTAGAGTTTAAGAATTTGTTTAAGATACAAAATACCTGAACCTGTTTAATATTCTAACTTTAAAGTTTAATTTAAACATTAAATGGAAGGAAAGCAGAAATTGGAAGAAATAAGTATTAAAAATGAAAATTTTTAAATGATAAGAATTTTATAAAATTTTTCTAAAAGCTAGTAATTATTTATACAGAATTAGATAACAAACACAAACTTAATTTTTTTGAAGAGTGCAATAACATTCCGTAAAATCAAAACCAGCCTCTAAATATAAAACCAAAGTTACTCCAGAGCTGAGGTGTTTTTGAATTGAGGCAAAACAAGTATAATTAAATAAAATGATCCAGTTCCGAAAAAGAAAAGTGGAAGTTTACAATCTCAAAGAGATTCAAATTTCGTCGGTTTCAAATTTTTCTAACAGCGTATGCAAATTTATTTTTCAACTTTCTAAAATAATAAAAGCTTGCTCCTGAAATATGAAGAGACCGAATAAGAATAAAAAATAGTTTATAGAAAAAACTTAATCTGTTCCGGGAAAATAAAGATTTAGTGTGGCGGTATCGCACTGTAACATTCATAAAAGTTTTAAAAGTGGATTTTAGTAGAAACTGAAGATTTGAGATTGGAATTTGATTATAATATAAAAGATAATTCACACGAATGGAAACAAAAATACGATTTTTTTATAGATGCAGCCGAGAATGGCGCGAACTCGCGAACTGTCAGTTTCTTCTTCATTATTTTACTTATTATTAACGTTGGCTTAATACTCGAGGGAGATGAGGCAGTCAGCCCGGTTTCCCGACTTGAAGTGCCACAGGCGGCAATGTTCAAAAGGAACATTGAAGAGAAAATAAAGCAATAGGAAAATAATAGGTTAAAAATTTAGAAAAGGACAAAGAGACAGATTTTTATATTTGCAAGTTGGTTTCCTTCAAAAACTTGAAAACTGGCGTAACCATCCTAATTGTGGGATTTGCTAGAAATTGATAGCTACAGTATGGAGAAGGGCATTTTAGAATTTTGGTTTAGAGATTTGATAAGATTTATTCTAGGAGTGTGGTATCTGGGACATGCCCAAAGTACATGGTCTAAGTCTTCTTCAATATTTGGGTCACATGGACAGCTTCCAGAAGAAATTATATTTTTCCAAGCCAGGTTGGCATTCAAGGCGTAGTGGTTGCTTCTCAAGCGGTAGAGAGAAACAATCCACTCCCTTCGAGACTGAAATGACTAAAGTTTCATGAGTTAAACTAAAAAAATCAGAGAATAGAAGGGAAATGTTTCAGAGAAATGCATCTCTAGATGCAGTTTTGGCTGCCAGGTCCGCGGCTTCGTTGCTGGGTATGCCACTGTAGCCGGGTATCCAAACCAAGGATGCTGAACAGTTGAGCTTGTTTAGAATGGCTAATCGGTTTCTAATTATATAAACTAGACAACAGTTTACGGAGCTAGAACAAATGGTATCAATACTTTGAAGAGCACTGAGTGAATCTGTAAAAATGACTGATTTAGGAAAGCGATGCTTTATAATGTAATCTAATATATACAACATGGCTATAGCTTCTATAGAACAAATAGAGGCAAAACTATATATTTTTCACGAGAGATTTAAATTGGCTCCAGGGCATACCACAGCAAAGCTCGCGATTGACTCAGCCATAGACTTTGTACCGTCCCACAGTAGGGTATTTTGGATTTGTTCCTGTTAATAATCGACGATTCGTCAATTTTCAACCGAAATAATTTTTTTTAAATACTCGTGAATAAATTTACTGTCGGAGAGCTACGCCACTATTACAGTTTTAATCGTCAGTAAGTCAAAAAAACGTTGACCAACGTCGGCAGTCGACGGCCATTTTTTAGGCTATTCAGATGTCAGTAATATTTGGTAATTCATACAAAAAATGCTTCATGCTCATTGTTATTTATGTTTTCAACCATTGCAAGTGCCAAAATTTTTTTATCAATGTACTACCTTTCTCTGTTGAATAATTTGAAAATTAAAGTATTAACGTTATGAACGTTTATTAAATATTATTTAAAACTTTTATTGCCAAAATCGAATGAGAATAGAAAGGTTTGCAATTGTAATGGTTGAAAACATAAATTACAATGAACATGAAGACCTGTTTGTTCGAATTACCAAATATTACTGACATCTGAGTAGCCTAAAAATCGGCCGACGACAGCCGACGTTGGTCGACGTTTTTTTTTTAACGTACTAACGATTCAAACCGTAATAGTGGCGTATCTCTCCGACAGTAAATTTATTCACGAGTAATTAAAAAAAATTCAATTTGGTTGAAAATTGACGAGTCGCCGATTATTTGCACGAACAAATCCAAAATACCCTACTGTGCGTCCGTGTGGAACGGGAGATAGTCATGCAACTTTTCGTCTACTAGATTCTTAAAGAGTTCCACAGCGTCTGGACAATTCTGGACTAAGCGTCCTAATGAAAGATCAATATTTAGTACAAATTGATTTTTTATTTTCTCTCTATTCCTCTTTGTATCACGCGATAGTTGCAGCAATTTATCTGGGAGGGGATGATTAAGGTCAGAGAAAATTTTTATGATATATTTTTAGCCAAAAACCAAAAGAGTTTTTTAAAAGGTGACTCACAGAATTCTGCTAACATGACATTTATGGGTGCACTATTTGTGTAACATAGGGTTAATCTTATAGCTTGATTACGATTTTTTTCTAATTAACTAAAATTCTTATGTAATGTAAAATTAAAAATATGAGATCCGTATTCTAGACAGCTTCTGATGTGGGATATATAGACAGTTCTAAGGATACAAGCATCTGAACCCCACCAAGCCCTCTAAGAACTTTGAATGTGTTCAAGATTTTACGTATCTTGTCACAGAGATATTGGGAGTGGAATTCAAACGTGAATCTGTAGTCGAGAATAATACCCAGGATTCTAGCTAATGGTGATGGCGGGATAATAACGCCATTCAATTAAAGGGTGTGATAAGGACTGTCGGTATCAAGGTTGCGTCGGTTGAAAAGGACCAATTTAGTTTTTTCAGGGCAAACCTTGAGTCCCCTGCTGTCCAGGAACCCTGAGAGTGCATTCAGAGACTGCTGCAGAGAATGGATACAAACCAAAGGATCCACAGGGCGACAGATGATGGCAATGTTATCTGCAAATTCTACTATCAGGCAATTTCTGGGAATGACAGTGTGTATTTTGCTAGTGAAGATAGAGTAGTTGATAGAGCTAAGAGTGCTTCCCTGTGAGAGGCCCACTGTGCTGAGCCTTGGACTCACTAATTTTCCGTTGATCTGGAAGTAAATATTTTTACAGGATGTAGATATATAGATAAAATGAGCCATCTGTCGAGGTCGCTAATTTCCTTCAAGTCCTGAATGAGAATCCGAGGATTAACACTGGGAAATGACCCCTTCAAATCCAGGAAGAGGCCTGCAATGATCTCTTCATTTGCAAAACCCGAGCTGCTGCTGCGTCAGAGGTTTCGTCCGACCACGGGGCAGGAATAAAACGTCTCCCTGGAGGGCCAGGGCGGTGGACATCAACCGCAGGTTTAGCACTTGAACATGCAGCGAGCACAGCCTCGTCCACGCATTTTACAAAGGCCTCATACTTTGAGAGACAGTCTGAGTTCCTAGATTCAGACAACTCTGCATCTTGTAAAATAGATTCAGATAGATGAAAAGAGAACGAGAACCAGTTGGTGCGTTCAAGGTAATATCTATGCGACTGAAATAGGACTATTGGTATTGAAACTCCTATGTTAGAAATAACGGGGAAGTGATCGCTGCACAAAAAAGTGTGCGGATCTGGTAACAAGACACACGTCTTCCTATGGATTTTGGGGCGCTGAATTCAAATTCGGTATCAAAAATCACCCATCACGTCATGGTTGAGCCATAACCTCAAAAATGACGAAAAATGCACTGTGGCAAATAAATGTCAAAATAATGGTAGTGATGCAAATTTTCACTTCAAAAACATGTCGACAACTGTGAAGGATCAACCCTTGCCTGATATCAACTTATTTAACATAACTTTACCCAACAGAACCTGAACTCACCTAACCTGAATTAACAGAAATTTATTGAACTACACGTAAAGCTCTGGAAGCGTATTTTCCCAGTAGCAAATGTGTGCTACAGCGAATGGGTCAACTCAAGCCTAACCTAGAAATAAATCTAACCTAGCCTAACCTAACCCCACGAAACACAATTAAACTGATTGTGTTTTCCCGTTGTGTTTGCGGTACCGTTTCATTCAGCTTTGGCTTAACCTACATAGAGGTTTAACCTATCCTAACCTAAGAAAACCTGACCTAACCTAACCTAGCCGAATGAAATTCAACCACACGTGTAGCTATGTAAGCGTACGGTTCTCAGTCTTAAATGTGTGCTATATTTAATAGGTTAACTCGATCTTAACCTACAAATGAATCTAACTTAACAGAACCCAACGAATTTTGCTTAACGCAACACAAGTCAACTTAAGTGTTCCCGTTGCAACGCAATAAAATTCATTTCATTGTACTACAGGTGATTAAAAATTTAGACGCACATTACTCATTTGAAGAAACTTAGAACTACAAGTAGAATTGACCCCATTTCAATTAACCTGGCAATGTTTGTATCAATTAAAATGTAGAACTGTAACTTAAACATGCAAATGAATCAGAGTTTTATTCAAAAACCCTTTCTCTCTGCTTTTCTTAAACTTAAGGGATATATTTATACTATCTTTCGTGTTTACATTTTATCTTGCTTTTTATCGTAATTAAATTAATTTATAGACCTACTTCAGTCTATTTTCTGCCTGCTATAACGTGTACTTTTTTCTTTATTTGTAGGTTAAGATCGAGTTAACGTATTAAATATAGCACACATTTAAGACTGAGAACCGTACGCTTACGTAGCTACACGTGTGATTGAATTTCATTCAATTAGGTTAAGTTAGGTCAGGTTTTCTTAGGTTAGGATAGGTTAAACCTCTATGTAGGTTAAGCCGAAGCTGAATGAAAGGGTACCGCAAACACAACGGGACAACACAATGAGTTTAATTGTGTTACGTGAAGTTAAGTTAGGTTAGGTTAGGTCAGGTTTTTTTAGGCTAGGATAGGTTTGACCTCTTAGCAGGTTAAGCCCAAGCTGATTCAAACGGTACCGCAAACACAACGGGACAACACAATCAGTTTAATTGTGTTTCGTGAGGTTAGGTTAGGTTAGGCTAGGTTAGATTTATTTCTAGGTTAGGCTCGAGTTGACCCATTCGATGTAGCACACATTTGCTACTGGGAAAATATGCTTCCAGAGCTTTACGTGTAGTTCAATAAATTTCTGTTAATTCATGTTATGTGAGGTCAGGTTCTGTTGGGTAAAGTTATGTTAAATAAGTTGATATCAGGCGAGGTTTGATCCTTCATAGTTGTCGACATGTTTTTGAAGTGAAAATTTGCATCGCTGGCATTATTTTGAAATTTATTTGCCTCAGTGCATGATTTTTCCTCACTTTTTGAGGTTATAGCTCAACCATGGCGTGATGGGTGATTTTTGATACCGAATTTGAATTTAGCGCCCCAAAATCCATAGGAATACGTGTGTCTTGTTACTAGATCCGCACACTTTTTTTGTGTGTGAGTAGTTTCCGTTTTACTTTTTCCTTTTTATGAGCGCATTTTGACTCGTTTGTGGTTTGATTTGAGATCGCTCATTCTTTCGAGGCTCCTTTCTCTGATTTTCGAAGGGCTACCCGTCATGAACAGCAGAACTCTCGTGCCAGATTCAACATCCTGAGAAAGAGGATGGTAAGGGGGTTAAGGGGGCTCCTTCTTGGGATTGCTCTCGCTACCCAACGAGGATCCATTTAAGGAGGTCATGCCTCCGGAAAATTTTTAGAAATCAGAACCTAAGGAGATACGTACAAATACTAAGAAGAAAACTGAGCACGCGGCTCTTTAAAAATGGCCGGCGCCGGCCGGCCAAAATTTTGGATTACTCACCGCGCTCCAGGCCTGTCTGCCGCTGCAGTCACACCTGGGGAAAAAGGAAAATAGCCTCGAGCACCGGAGCACTGGAGGGAAGACTGGAGTGACACACGTCACTTGCACCAAGTATAAGTCGATTCACCCAACGGACCGCCTTTCGAACGTAGCTTTCTGGTAAAGAGTCCCAGAAGGTTCGCAGACTCAACGTTATTTTCTAATACGAGCGTCTCTATGTGGCTCGAATATTTGACATCGCGCGACGCATCTTGTTTCGACTCTAATCTTAAGTATACGCAGAAATATATTTTAACGAGAATTTACTAAATAAGGTGCCTTTTACAAAAGGTACCTTATTGACATGAATCAAAGTAAGATCTACATCACATTTAATTTTATTGGCCTATAAAATAATTCATTATAGATGGAGCAATGATGTGATCTAGTAAACACAACTTAAAACTTTAGAAAGAGTACCTGTATTCTAGCAACAGTCACTAGTACCATAATAATCTGTAATGTAATACAGCACTCTTCATACAAACTATTTTTCCATTTTTCTTCGTGTAATATTCTATGGAACCTACGGCTTAGTATCAGTTTTGTTGGTCCTCCAGGAGTACTTAGAGATATACGTACCATTAGATACCATTAGTTACATAACACTGAACTGGAGATTCTGAATCGTTGTGATACTCTCACATTCCAGGTTAAAAACACGAGTGAACTTCTCGATTTGACTCTATGGTCGGATGAACTAAGGAGAAAGTTAGTTGGCTCTAGGGTCTCTCGGGTCACAAGTATATCTTGTTTCGGCTAACCCTAGGAAAATCGCCGAGACGGTTTCAAAGATCATAAACCCAAGAAACACACTTTGGGACTCATATAAAGAGAAACTCAAAGGGAGGCTGCTCACAGTCCCCACAAACTACGATACTATTGATGAGTTAGAGCACGCCGTGAATTTTCTGCTAAGGACTCTAACATGATAATATCAAAACACTTGCCCTACAAGCACAATTAAGTCTAGAAAAGGGGCAGAATAGTGGAATACCCGCCTGGAGAAACTTTGTAGAAAGACAAAAAAGTTGTGCAAAAGATAAACATAAGAAAATATAAATAGGAAGATCGGAGGAGCTTCTGCGAGGAATTGAAAGACATTTCGGAAACAGTGAGGCTTCATAAGATCCTGGCGAAAAACCCAAAGCTTGACTCGGGCTAATAAGGCTCGTTAAGAAGGGGCCATCCATATACCACGTGGACAATTTTCCACCCATTTTTGACCACCTCCCTCCCTCTTCCCTCGCGTGGGCAGCCGTGGAATTTTGACAACCCCCCCCCCCCCCACATACTTTTTCCACGTGAACATACATCATGAAATTATAGATATTATTAGTCTTCCAAATGTCCGGTAGATCGCGACAATTCCATGGACGTCATTTTAGAACTCACTATGATTTTAGATTCTTTTGTTTTCATAGTCAACAGTTCGAAATTCGTTGACTGGCTAACAGTTGTTCGAGAATTTTACAATAATTTATCGTTAAACTGAACAAAATTCAAGTGAAAAAACGTCATTTGAGTACTCTTCAAACCCACGGGGAATGATTGTTTTGATGCTAAAAACTAACAATAAGTTTGACTGGCAGCTCCTGAGTAGTGCCAAAGTTGACTGGCAGGCTGTCAAAAATGTAAAAATTCGAGTGCAAAAACGTCATTTTAGTACTCTTAAAACCCATTGCGGATGATTTTTTAGGTGCAAACAACTACCAAGAAGTTTGAGTGGCAGCTCCTGTGTTGTGCCAAAGTTGATTGGCAGGATGCCAAACATGCCAAAAATTCAAGTGAAGAAACATCATTTTAGTACTGGGAAAACCCATTGTTGCGAGCTGTGAATTTGCGCAAAAAGTGAGATTTACGTAGTTTCTTTTTTTATATACATGTTAGTTTTAGAGAAGTGTCCTATACACGGAGAAAAATGGATGTTCAAATGTATATGTTCAAAGGGTAAGATTGTAGCACCTAATACGCAGATATTCATGCCAAACATTTAACATCTTTTTGAGATGTTAGGCGTAAAAATATTTTTATGTTAAACTGAAACGCATTTAGATGTTAAAACCGTCCTTAAATAAAATTGGATAACGACTTTTTTCTGACTAAAGAAGAGAACAACGATCTTCTGTTTTAGGTTTATTGTCTTAACATGTTTGAAAAAAGGTTTATAAATTTGAAATAAAATTTGTGTTTTAAGTAACCTAACATAGATAGAAAATTTTGATTCAGATTACAGATCATTCGTATTCTGATTACTCATTCCCGTTTTTATTTTGAATTAGAAATATTGAATATAACCTCACCTTGGCTGAATGCATCATCTGGTCGACATTTTATACCCTCTATCTGTTTTTCCTTCGTGTACGAACATTAAAGTTTAATTTAAAATTTACAAATAAGTTATCAATTAATTCCTTAGATGACAATAAATAAGTAAAATCCTCAAATATTTACAGACGAAATTTGACATAACGATACATGTAATATCTCAGATCTTTAGTTGAACATTTTGAATGTTAGAGGGTAATATTTCACTTTTTAAGATCCACAGATGCTAACTTCGAACATCTAGATTGTTGTCCTATATTTAAACATTTAATATGTTACCCCTGAAGATCTAGATTTTACTTTTGAACATCCATTTTTCTCTGTATAGATGAAAAATTTTTTTAATTAAAAGGAGAAAACTTTCATTCGGTTTTTGATTAAAATGTCAGTCAATTTTGGCACTACTCAGGAGCTGCCAGACAAATTCTTTGTTAGTTGTTTAAACCAAATAAATCATCCTCAGTGGGTTTAAAAAGTACTAAAATAACTTTTTTTCACTAGAATTTTCGACATGCAAGACAGTTTGCCAGTGAAATTTGACATCACTGAGGAACAGCCAATCAATTATTATCTTACTTTTAGTACCTAAAGAATCATCCCCAATGCGTTTTAGGAGTACTAAAATCACTGTTCTAATTTTCATCCTGTCATTTTTTATATGCTTGACAGTCTGCCAGTCAACTTTGGCACCACTCAGGAGCTGCCAGTCAAAATTCTAGTTAGTTTTTAGCATTCCAAAAATCATTCCTCCTGTGTTTGAAGAGTACTAAAATGACGTTTTTTCACTCGAATTTTTAACATGTTTGACAGCCTGCCAGTCATCTTTGGCACCACCGAGAAGCTGCCAGTCAATTTTCTTGTTAGTTATTAGCATTCAAACAATCATTTCACAAGTGTTTCAACAGTACTAAAATTACGTTTTTTAACTCGAATTTTTGACCAGTTTAACGATAAATTGTTGCAAAATGCACCAAAAGCTGTTAGTCAATCAACGAATTTCGAACTGTTAACTAGGAAAACGAAAGAATCTAAAATTTTAGTGAGTACTAAAATGACGTCCATAGAATTATCGCGAGCTCCCGGACTACAAGAAGTTTAACAGGAGTGATGAATTAACTGAAAAAATTCGGATTAGCTTAGGAACGTGAGCTTATACATGATTTGAATTGCAACGAAAAAGTCGTGAAAAAAAATATAATTAGATTAAAAGTAAAAATTCTATTATTATTCGCAAGCACAATATAAAACGTGGTATGTGGATGGCCTCTAACGAGTTTGCCAAATATGAAAAATCATTGCTGAAACGCTTGATGGAAGTTCACTTCTCGGATTTACAGCGAATACGAATCGACCAACAGGAAAACGGCTGGAGCCAAGACATGGTGAAGGCCGACTGGAATTTCGCCACTAAGATCGTTGACAAAAAAAAGGTCGAATGAACCGTAAGCTCCTTCTCTTCCTTTAAGGGGTTAAACCACTGTAGAGCACGCAAAAATAGACATATTTCGCAACTTTTGACCTGGATAAAAAAAAACAAAGTTTCTTCAATTTTATAGAACAACAGCAAGAAACGAACGTAGGATTTTTATCGATATATTGATTTTTCGTGACATGGTGCATTTTTTAAAGAAAAAGTTGAAAATAGGGTTGCTTCGCGATTTTAGGTAAAATATTTTTACAATACATCATTTTAATCTAAATCGAAGATGCTCTGTTATTTTTTTCTGTGTTGTACAAAAGAAAAAAATTATTGAATATTGAAGGCGGTAAAACACTTATTGAACTTGGATTTATTAGGATATTTTTATTTTTCACCAAAATATTGTAATTTGAGATTTTTTATTTTAGCATTTTAACCCATCAACACTGACGTGTTCAGATTTATACAACGTGTTCTCTATTGCTGACGGTAGGATATTTTTTCTTCAAAATATTATCTCAGTGGTTTTCGAGGGTGCCCTTTCTATTGTCGGTGTCAGTTTTTTGTTATAACCCCTAGAAGATCCAATATGGCGGCCACAATTTAGAGCTTTAAAAAAGAACAAAGGATCCCGCACAAAATACCAACAAAAAAGCGTACAGTCGTTTGGAACCAAACTTTGCACATTGATAAAACAATAAAAAATATGGAACCCGTGTCTTTTCATTTCTACGGAAGCCGTTTCCTAGGGGTAGAAACCACCCCTAACAAGCCACAAGCATGCTAACCCACCTGACTCTGGGAAAAATAAGTTTAGTCCGATATTTTTCTTGGAATAATGAATTTCCATGCCTCAAGTGGGTTAACCTATCTACCTGCTAATCCACCTAAACCCAGAAATCACCCCTACAAAATCATAAGCAGGCTAACCCACCTAATCCTGGGAGCAGCGAATTTAGTCGTTTACATTTCGTGAAATAATTGAATTCCACACTGCAAGTGGGTTAACCTTAAAATGAAAATTTTCAATTTAGCGTATTAACCCATTAACGCCGAGATGGTATGCCATTGTCCCTTGAAAATGTTACCTGAGGGGTTCTCGTGGGTTCCTTTTTGATTGGCTCAGTTTTTTGTTATAACTCCTAGAAGAGCGAATATGGAAAACAGTTAGGGCTTTAAAAAAAAATTTACTATTATGATTCATTTAATATTGTAAATTTACTTAGGATTATCGAGTTTACTAAGGCAAGACTGAATATTTTCCAGCCACTTAAGGCTGGACTTAGGATTGTCCAGCTAAGCAAGAAAGTACTTAATATTTTCTAGCCGATTAACGCAAGACTTTAGATTGCCCAGTCAATTATTGCAAGCCTTTGGATTGCCCAGCCAATAAAGGCGAAACTTTTTGTCGTCCAGCCAGTCAAGACAAGACTTCGAATCGTCCAGCCAGGCAAAGCAAGACTTACGATTGCCCAGCCAGTTAAGGCAAGACTTGGGATTGTTCAGCTAAGCAAGGAAGTATTTAATATTTTCCAGTCAATTGAGGCAAGACTTTAGATTGCGCAGCCAATCAAGGAAGGACTTACGATTACCCATTCAGTTAAGACAAGTCTTGGGATTGTCCAGCTATGCATGGAAGTACTTAATATTTTCCAACCAATTAAGGCAAGACTTTAGATTGCCCAGCCAATCAAGGAAAGACTTTGAATTGCCCAGCCAATAAAGACAAGACTTTGTATCGCCCAGACAGTCAAGACAAGACTTTGGATCGCTCAGTCAGTCAAGGCAAGACTTTGGATTGTCCAGCCAGTCAAGGCAAGACTTACGATTGCCCAACCAGATAAGGCAAGACTTAGGACTGTATGTCCATTGACGGTGAAACTAATTGCTTGTTTTCTTATGGAAAGGTTCGCGCTTCATGTCAAACGATCGTTGAAGAGACTTTCGTTTATGTCTAGTAGGGTCATTATCATTTCTTTGCAAAGACGAGCAATAGTCGGCCATCATTCTTACATTGCATCGACCTTGTGATGTTGGTCTTTTTGGTGAAAGTTTTGATGAAAGCGTTCGCCCATTTCTTGACTGAATGCTCCAATATTTTCTGAGAAATAATCCAAACGAGATTTGAGAAAATGTAATTTCATACTCATGAAACAACCTAATCTTTTAAAATTCTTTAACATACTAGATACAATAGTTCTAAACTTTGGATCTCGATAGTTCTCTAAAAATTTCTGTACAACCTCTTTGAAACTCAACCATGCTTCCTTTTCAATAGATATCATAGTTTAGATAAAGTCATCATCTTTGATAAGTTTTCTTATATCAGGCCTAACAAAAATACCTTCCTTAACTTTAGCATCACTTACATGCGGAAATGTAGATCTGATATAATTGAAACATTCTCCTTCGGTGTTTAGGGCTTTCACAAATTGCTTCATTAACCCTAGTTTTATAAGGAGTGGTGGCAATAATACTTTCTCTCTGTCAACAAGACTTTCATAAACAACATTATACAGACCAACGGTCCACTCTAATCTGTCTGGCTATTTCTCCGTTATCCAATGTTCATCCCTTGCACGACTGTCCCAAAGGCAAAGAAAACAAGGGTATTTAATGTTTCCTGATTGTAAACCTATCATAAGATTTATCATTTTAAAGTCACCACAAATAAGCCAATTATGGACATTGTATATTATTTTTGTCAGGAGTAATTGGAAAGTATCATAAGATTCTTTCAGTGTAGTTGAATGACCTACTGGAATTGCAGCGTACTTATTTCCATTATGTAATAGTACTGCTTTCAGACTTTCTGCAGACGAATCTATGAAAAGACTCCAATCCTCTGGCGCATATAAGTTTATTTTATATAAATTAATGAGTCCTTCGATATCATTACAATACACAATCCCACTCTCCATTGAAAAGTACTTGATAAACTTTTCTTTTCTATTTCTGTAAACAGTTACTCTAGTGCCAGGTAACAATAGTTTCCTCTCTTTGAGTCTTGAAGCGCAAAATTTAGGACTTTCATCATCTGATTCTTCCCAAGAAGAATCTTCAGTTGCATTAGGATCGTCAGTATTCATTGATTCGTGAGTTGATCGTTCATTTTTGTTTTCAGAGTGATTTCTAATACCAATCTTGGTTGGTGTAACACTTTTTACATCAGGGTAAACGATCTTCTCCAAACACTTTTTAGAAAATCCTCCTGTTTTGCATAAGCAAAAGTAACAATCAGTATCATGATCGTTGGGCTCACGCCAAACAGGTGGTTGAATAACAGTCTGCGTCTTGGTACTTTCATCTTCCCAATTTGCCGAACTTAATCTACAATCATGACAAATTGAGGTAGGTACCCACGGTTTATCTAAATTTTTCATTGAAGTCCCAGAACAGTTGAAGTATGACGTTTTTATCGAATCATTAATTGATCGACGGTATTTCTCCGTTTCATACTTTCTACAAACGTGACAAAACTGTTGTAATATTTGGTTTAAGAGTCAGTAGTATGTTGAAGGAAAACAATAAGTGTAATTATTAAAACATTTTAAAATCGTACATATTTACGAATTATTCAGTAGACAGGACTACATTCAAGTACTTTTCCCATGATTTCTTTATACATACCAGAAATATATCTATTTTCGGTAGATTTTCTCTATTGGTTTTTTACGAAACCATCCTTTGACATTTTTTTAAACAATATTTTGTGACTTCTATTTTCAATGTGCATATAACCAAAACAAAGCATTTGAGAATCACTGACACGTGGGCTGTGATTGGTGGAAACTCCGACCTCTTTGACGTCAAAGGGGTCGGAGTGAAAAAATCGCTAGAAAATTGTTTATGAAAAAAATTATGCAATATAAAAAAATCCTACGTACGTTGCTGGAGAAAGAAATTTTGAATATATTTTTTAATTTTCACATCGATCGGTGAGGATTTGTTCGAGCTATGTTCTCAGCCATTTAAAAAAAGAGGTTTCGAGAAAAACGCGTTTAAAGTTCAAGTACTCTAAAATCACCGGGACATACCGGAGAGGCGTTGTAGCAGAATTGAAAATTTGGTCATTAAGATATTTTTGCGATATATTATTTTTAAGACCCTAAAACACCTTTTGAGCAAGAAATTTAAATTTTTTGAAAATTTTACAGTGGTTTAACACCTTAAATCACTAGTGACGGGTGGCATCTATCCAGCCCTTTTACAAAAAGGCATGGATTTTGTCGTCCCTCCACTGACGAAATTATTTACGGCAATCATTGCTTTAAAACATGTGACCTTGGCCTGGAAGGGTGGTATAGTGGCCTTCCTTCCTAAAAATAGAAAGGAAGGTTACACTGCTACAAGAGATTTCCAGCTGATCAGCTTAACGTCTTCTATCAGGAGGACGTTGCAGAATCTGGTCGAGAGATACATCAGGTATGAAGTGCGTTTAGCCTTCATGCTGCACAGAGGGCTGCATTCTTTTCAGACAGGCTGCTTGGTACAAACTGCGCACCATGTTGTCTTGGCTAAATTGGAGCAGCATCTGGAACAAAAGGGGTATGTTGTGGGCACGTTTTTGGATATAGAAGTGTGGCGTGTTGTGAGACCATCTAGTAAGCTGGATAGAAAGCATGCGACGCCAGAGGAGACTCCAACCCAGATGGAGCATAGGCCTAGTTAGGGAAATAGTGCGACGGATTATCTCACAATGGGGTTTCCTGTCAACCATCTTGTGGTGCATGGTACTGGTTGACCTTTTTTGTAGGTTTCATAAATAAAGATACTCTACCCAGGGCTATACGGATAACTTTGTAAATCAATAAGGGGGGCTTATCTGAAAACGTTAATGGGTCTTGGAAGGGCTTTCGGGTTGATATGGGGTCTAGGGCTTAAAATGATTGCATGGCTCCACTCTGTTGTCCTTAAACTAAGGCTCCTATATGCGGCCGTGGTTTGGTGACGATGGACGGAACTTAACAAGATGCAGGACAGGTTGCGGGGATTACAAAACCTAGCGTTTAAGGGTTTGACGCGAGCAACAAGGGATACGTCTACAGCACCGATAGGGTTCATGCTGGGGCGTCGGAACATTTTTTTCGTGGGTGAGCTCACCGAAAATATGTTCAAAAATTGTTGTTTAAGATAGGTATGAGGTTTATTTTATTATTAGCTGTACCCATTTCATGGGTGGGCTCCGTCCATATAGGATAGGCTTACGCCTATCCAGCCCATATGGCTCCGACGCCTCTGGGTTCCTGCTCTGTGAAGACGCCCTACATGTTGCGATAACTGAAAGAGCGGCATACTTGACCGTGTCTGAATTGGCAGCTGCCGATTCTAGAGATGAAGAAAGATGAAGTAACAAAAACGCTTTAACTTCCAAAAAAGCTGTCCGAATCTACATTCCAAGCAGGGATATGTGGAAAGCAAATTGTAACTCGCTCTTCCAACATAAATATGGTATACACATGACTCCAGGGGAGTGAGAGGATCAGGGGCAGGAATCTGACGATGCGAGAAGGATGGGTATAGGGACCTGACTTGGAGACATGCTACTGTTTTTCAGATGAAGGTCCTAGCCGTTATTCGCTGTGCTAAGACAGTATTAGAAAGTACGATCTACTCGGACAGCCAAGTGACATTAACTGCAGTTGGGAAACCAGACATAAAATGAGAACTAATTTGGGATTGCAAAATGGTATTATAAAAACTTGCAAAAAATAACACAGTGATTTGCATATGGGTCCCAGGTCACATGGTGTTCAGGGAAACGAAAAGGCGGACTAGTTGGTAGAGAGTGGCGTAGTAATTGAAAGCACCGGGAATATACGTACAGAATGGACCCAGGAAACCATTGGTTTATCCAAGAAAGACATAATAAAGTGGTTCATATGTTCACTGAGCGCAGCCATTTGAACTATCATAGGCACAAAATAGGGTGTAACCCCACGACAGAGTGCAGAAAATGCGATAGGGATAATGAAACATTCCTGAATGTATTATGGCAGTGTCCAGCATTAGATTGGTTCATGCAGCAAGCCCTTGGGGCCCATTTTATGGAACCTGAGAAAATTAAAACGCGATCAGTAATTGACACACTAGATTTCACCATGAGGTCTGGGGTCGCCTGCTGGGAGTGAAAAGTTAAGGCCTTTTATCAGAATGGCAATCGCATCCGAATTTTGAGGCCGCACGGTTAAATATTTCTGCACAATTTTTTGCATAGCTCATCTAAGTAACCACATCTCGAATCAAGCAGAGTCGGTTTTTTGATAAAATGCTTATATTTTGTTTAATAATCAAAATAGATAACAATAGCAGTTGCACTCGATGAAAGCTGTACATACATGTCCGCAGTAAGCCTCCTCACCCTCGACAAACTCCAGCTAGCAGACTTCCCCCGCAGGATGATGAATGACACAGAACGAAAGAAGACCGGGCATGTTACGAGATTTCGACCAGATAGAAAAACTGGCATTATAAAATCATTAATTAATTCAATTTCAATGAACAGAATTAATTAATTTATATAATTACAAGATATTAAAAAAAGATTCATGAAAATCGGTTAATATTTGCAGTGATATCGCGCGGAGAAAAATAGATATTGAAAACTTTGATATTTACCCGTAATATATAGATATTACAACACAATATCTAATATCTTCTATTCAACATACAAAATATTAAGGGGCAATATCTGTTTATATTGAAAGTATAAAATGTGTGATATTAACAGTTACAATCTAAGATATTAAAAAAGCGAAATTATATCGGAGCAAGGTCACTGACGTGTGGCATGGCGACAAAAGAATTTAACCCCGCTTTGTCTGTATCTTGAGTTTTCATCGTGTGTATTATGGCTTTTCGGATATCTATTGCACTATAAGTTTTGGTGGAAAACGGATTAAACGTTTTTGGATGTCATAATTTTCTCAAGAAAATGAGGACTTAGCTACATCCTGGCGGACCGAAGGAACCGGATGGAGCGTCAAAAAAGTATCCATAAAGACCCTATTGGGCCCCCATTCGGTTCCTTTTTAAAAGACTCAAAAAAAAAACAGCAAGCCCAACTTTTAAACTTTTAAACGTGCTATGTAAGGTGTCGTTACATAGCACCCAGGCCCAAGTGAACACCAGGACACCGGTGTGCTCCCTTCCAGTTTCTACCATCCAGTGCGCCGACGCGCTGCGCAGACACCGACTACATACCTAGCTGCGCGATGCACAAACGACGCCCTTCGAGTTCAGGGTACGCCGGCGTCAGGTGCCGCTGATCGGCCTACCTGCGGCTCCGCTCCCCCCGTTCCCGATCCACTTAGCCGATTTGGTCGACAGCCGACAAGTGCTCCTGTGGCCGCCCTTCGAGTTCAGGATGCCCCGGTGTCAGGTGTACTCTGACCGGCCTACCC
This sequence comes from Belonocnema kinseyi, assembly GCF_010883055.1. Lineage (NCBI taxonomy): Eukaryota > Metazoa > Arthropoda > Insecta > Hymenoptera > Cynipidae > Belonocnema > Belonocnema kinseyi. The sequence goes on from NC_046662.1 coordinate 97,610,768, forward strand.
GCGGCCCCCGTACTCTCACACAGTAAACGACCTCTGGGTGAACTCCTGCCCCGGGGGAGTCGGGGCCCCGACATCCTACCCTCTTGTACCTGACTTTAACCGGCCAGGGGGAAGGTGACCTGGTTCCCTGACTCCTTGTGCGCATGACCGTCAGCTAACCCGACGCCCGTCTATTTTGTTTACAGAGTACGGCCGCAGGGCAATCATAATAACCTCCGCTCCGGAGAGACACGCCCGCGACGTCACACACTCCGATCCGTCGCCTTCAACATCGTCACCTAATGCATAGCATACCACTCAACATACATTCTCGCACATTCACACTGACAACGCATACCTTTCTTTGTATATTTCAAACACACAAAAAACACCACTTAAGAATGGCTACGGCACACACATACACATACACACGACACAATTACACCTAGTAGTTACTTGTAACTTAGCCTTGTAATTTATAGGAAAATATATTGTCTATCTTTTATATCGTAAAACGTTGTTCGTTTCCTTATAAAACCTGCCCCAACTCCGAAACCCTGGCAAGACTGAAGCGTCCGGTGGGACAACACGCAGGTCGAGAATACAAACCATTACAGAGTAATCGCAATACTTTTTTTAGCAGCGTTCAAAGTTTAAAAAAATATCATTAACTTCTGCTGAAGGTGCAAAGTTTAAAAATATAATTCTCTCTCACTTGCATTACAGCGTTCTTGTCTGAGGTTTCCGCTGTGTGGCGCTAGCATCCAAACAAAATTTTTAAAGTTACCGACGGAACGCTTATTATCTGCTACTAAAAGAAGATGCACTTGAAGGCGCCTTCGACCCACGTAAATGACAGGTATTTAATTTTTTAAAGTTTGTAATGCTTCAAGAAAAAGTATTGCGATTAATCCGTGAGTTTCGAATGCAAATTTTAACGTAGAATCCCGAATTTCAACCATTTATAAGTTGATTATGCTGTTTTTTTGAGTTTTTTAAAAAGGAACCGATTGGGGACCCAATGGGGTCTTTGAAGGTACTTTGTAGAGGCTCCATTCGGTTTTTTCGGTCCACCAGGGCAGACATCTTTCATAATAGCCTTGAACAGTGCGTTATCTGATCAACACAAAAATCACATAATTATGCAAAAAGGCGAATGCTTGAGGATTCAGATTTTAAAAACAGAGGACTACGATATTAACATTCTTTTGAATTTTATAGAAAATGGCATGCTTTACAGGCAATTTTTGCACAACTAATAAATATTTCTTGAATATTTTAGGTTCTGCCCTTTAATATCTTGGATATTGTCAGTTAAAATATCATTTTTAATATCTACGGATGCTCTGCTTCAGCATCTAGATTTCTGTCCCATGGTTAAAGCGCTAAGATATTACCTATTAATATCTAGATCGTCTGTGCTGACAACTATTTTACCCCGTGCGTGAATTTTTATATTCTGTGCATTTACATCGAATTTTTCTAACAAATTCAGACTAAAGACGATATCTTTTAGACTTTTAACAAATACATAATCCTTAATCTATGAATAGAGTGTTTCCAAGTATTTTTTGCATAGGTCTAACTTTTATTAATAATTTATAGTTTATTATTATAAATTAAGTTATTTTCTGGAGAATATTTAGTATCTTGTAAGAACAATGAATATTCGGTGTTGACTTTGTATGCCGAGAATGCATATATAGCTATCACTACGCGCTACTACTACTGTTCTTTCCTTTTTTATTATTAAACCAAATATAAAAATTTTATCGAAAAAATGACTCCTCTTGTTTCAAGATATGGTTATTTAGAAGAGGTATGTAAAAAATTAGACAACAATATTCAACCGTGCGGGCTCATAATTCTGACGCAATTGTCATTCTGATTTCCATAACAACGACAAAATGACACTTTTATTATTATAAGATAAAGGTCTGTTATAAAAACTGCCATTATGAAAACGTGGATTAATTTATTCTTTATGTGCAGAATCAATTTGTTTGTATAAATACAAACAAATGCATAAAAGATTTAGAAAAATTGTTTACCGTATGCAGGAATAATGGAAGTCTTTAGGGAATTTAGTCGGACTTCTTTAAACAATTATTAATTATTTTCGCGATTGTTTCCCTCTGTAAGTCTTAGGAATTATGAAAGATTATTTTCTTCAGGATATTTAGTAACAAAAGAAACGTTTGTTTAAGCAAATTTTCCCGTAAATCGTAAAAAATACTACTAAGTGCAATTGATGACACAAATAATTCCTACGTTTCACAGGGGGAAACGATTCTTGTTTAAACAAGTCAGACTAAGTTCCCTAAAGGCGTTCATTATTCCTGCACACGTTAAACAATTTTTCTGAATCTTTTATTCACCTGTTTGTAATAATATAAATAAATTGATTCTGCAGATAAAAAAATTAATTAATCCACGATTTCATAATGGCAGTTTTTGTAACACACCGTTATCTCATAATACTGAAAATGTCATTTTGTCGTTATTACGGATGTCAGAATGACAATCGCGTCTGAATTTTGGGCCCACACGGTTAAATATTTTTGTCCAATTTTTTCATGCCTCTTCTGAAAAGCCATATCTTGAAGCAAGCAGCCTTATTTTTTCGATAAAATGGTTATATTTTGTTTAATAATCAAAAAGGGAAGAAAAGTAGTAGTAACACGCAGTGTTAGATGTATATGTATTTTCGGCGTGTATAATCTACATTATAGTCTATAATGTGATGATTTTATTAAAAAATCGTCTCTGCGTGCTTCAAGATATGAGTATGTAGATAACGTATGCAACAAATGAATAAAAAATATTCAACCGTGCGGCTTGCAAATTCAGAACTCAGTAATCGGTTGCTAAATATATGAAACCAGAAAAAGCACTTTGACCATTAATTGATTGTGTCATCAATTGCAGAAAATAATTTTTTTACAGTTCAGGGAGAAAAATTGTTAAGCAAATTAAGCTTTTTTTTTAAATCACTAAATATTCTGCAGAAAATAACTTAATTTATAATAATAAGCTATACATTATTAATAAAAGTGATCAAAATGATTAATAATGCATAAAATACTTAGAAACACTCTACTTCGGTATTACGGATTATGTGACACTGCGATTTTTCTGTATAGCTCTCTACGTTTTTGATTATTACACAAAATATAACCATTTTATCGAAAAACCGGCTCTGCTTGATTCGAGATATGGTTATTTAGATGAGGTGCGCAAAAAATGAGAACAAAATATTCAACCACGCGGCCTAAAAATTCGGACGCAATTAGACATTCTGATAAAGGGCCTTAAGGGTGTGGCACAATAGGCTTATAGCACGAGCACCAGTGGATCTCCTCAGGGATTGGCTGGCCGCTTTAAAACTATCTAACCACAAGAAATTTTGATTTATGATTTTCAGTTTATTAATTTAGAATTTAAATTTGAAATCGATAACATAAAACTCCCCAAATAGCTGTATTTAATAAAATTGATTATATTGCTAATATGTTGCTCCGCCATATTGGATCTTACATCTTGAATTCTGACGTCAGATTCGAAATTAGGAGCCAGAAAAAACCCTGACAGTAATTGTTCGTCATATAGCTTGGGATATAATATTTGGGCCTTCATAGTATTCAGTAATAAAAATTTTTCCAAAAAATGTATCTAGTCTCCTTAAAACACTACAAATCATCCACTTCATTATGCTGTCCTGCTAATCCTGCTGAAACTTTATTTGTCCTGTTTACTTGTTTTATTCAAGTTTAATGGGCATTTAACGGTGAAAATATGCAAAAAGTAATGTGCTTTTTCATATTTTGCAATTAAAAATTGATTTTTCAAACAATTTCTATTAGAAAATGGACTTCCGATGTTTTACTAGTCGCGGAAAGTCAAAAATACATGGCAAAAAGAACACAGAGTCATTTGCGGAGATGGCTCTGTCGAAGAGCTCGAGTACAGCCTCAAAATACAACACCAAAACATACGTAAGGAACACTGTGTATTTAGTGGCTGTTCCGAACTTACCCGAACGATCACCGCTAGTGTATAGCCGAATTTAGCCGGGACTTATTTCCCGTGGATTTCCGATCAGAGTTCGAGCTAATTTACAAGGCTTAACAATACGTAAGTGCAAGCGATTCTTTTCGTTTGTCAATTCGGATCGCACTCGTTCACTTTTACAACGCAAAAAAGACACAAAGTTCTTTAGGTTCTTTTTCATGTGTATGCTGATGACGTATTGCCTTCCTTGTACAACTTTTAGGACATGCAAAGTGCTTTGTTTATCTTTTTCAGCTGTATTTTTCAACTTTTTCGACTTTTCTCATTTATAAACAATCGTTTTTTGCAATGAATATTAATAATTAATATATTTTATTAACACTGTTAGATCCAACTTTCTCTTACTAATCCAACGATACTAAAAACTCATTTTTCATAAAAATGTCACTTATGTATCTTTTTAAATTGGACGGCAATATACTTCCTGAATAATAGAAGCGATTACCTTTTTTCAAGGTTTTGGCAATGGGTATCCTGCTAAGCTCCATTGAACATTGGATGTATGGCAACCCCCAATTATTTTTTTTTCAACATAAAAATTATATCTCTTATTACTTGTAGAATGAAAGTTGGCTGTCCTTAGTTATTGCTTTAATTTATTATTTTTAAAGAAACTGAGATGCTTCACATCTATGATGTCTGTTTTTATTTTTTCTTGTGAATTACGAAAATCTGTCATCAATTCGAGGTTAGTTGCAAGAGGCTAATGAAAGAGAGGCGGTGCTCAGTCATGCATGACAAACAGAAGCGTATCCACAAAGGGGGCGGTGCGCAGGCACTCACGCGTGCATTTTGTGGAATATTATGCATTCCAATTGAATATGGTTTACACTGCTCTGAATGTTTACGCTCAGAGCGAGAATGTTGTCTTCAATTTAAGAGATAGCCATTTAGAACCATGCACGAAACCGCACTCTTAACTTACCAATAACCTACGATAATTCGGTTTTCAAGTTTTAAAAATGCGGTTTGAAAATTCTCCAGGCTACGGAAGGGGTTTATCGTTGGCAGAAGGAATTGAGGGGGGGTGTCGCTGGGTTTTCGAAAAAATACGGTAACTGCTAAAAGTTTAGAGTGAAATAGTGTAGCAACAATATGAAGGCACCCGACTGACAGCTGATGGGATTTTCTTTTTTGTTGCTGTTTATTGCAAATCCCGAATGATTATAGAATACAACAGTATCACTGCAGTTTGAATGAACAATTCAAAATTTCTTAAAACAATAAATGTCTTCTCGGGAAAGGGAAAGTGTGCAAGTGCAAACCTTGTCTGGAAATAACTTATATTAGTTTTAAAATGCATATAAAATTATAGACTTCAAATTGTACATATTTGTTGTGTTGCAACGTGCAAAAAAATATGGAAATGGCGCATTGCGTAAAATAGCAGAAATAAGGAAAGTATTGTACATCCTGTTCTCGCTTTCTAGAACAATGACATTACGCGCACTCCCCAAATGTAAAATGCTCTCACTAAGGTACACTCAGACACATGACACTCAAAAAGTTGATTAAAAATTGCTATTATTAGAGTAAAAGTTACGATTTGTATATCTTGAAGGAGAAATGTAAATTGCGCATTGTAAATAACAAAAACTGCATACTTTTGTAGGCATCTTAGAATCATCGAATCTCATTCTCAAGGATTTATTATTCTTAGATAACGATATAATGCACTCAGAGAGATACAATGTACAAATAAATTAAAATTGAAATCATTCTAGTGTAGGTATTTAGACCGGACACACGTAGTGAAAATGCTACATTTGCAAATATAAAAACAATTTTAAATTGCAAGGGTTTTCAAAATTGTGCCATTGCAAATTGGAGTTGTAGTAGTTTTCAACAAATAAAAACGCAAATATTTTTAGCGAGTAAAGCAGCTTAAGGCAGTTGTAAAAAAAAAATTAGATGTTTGGGAATATTTTTTTATAATACTAAGAATCAAAATAATATTACAGATGATGATATTTCAAATAAAAAATATTATTGTTGCGACGAACATTTTAAAACTTACAAAAAACATTTATTTTAACAATGTTCTTAATAATTGAATTTTATATTATTAGCGCTTCTTACTAATTTTCGTAAATTGGTTGGATTTGAGTAAGATCCAATAATTTTCTTTTAAATAAGTAAAAATTTCAAGAATTAAAATATTATCATCAGTCACTTCTTATGATAGAAAAAATTGGTTTTGACAAAAAAAAAGTATTACCGCATTCTACCAATTTAAAAGAAAATGATGAGCTATTATTGAATGTAAATTAATTTTCAAATTATGGAAAAAGCGATGGTAAGATAAAATTCAATTGCCAAGAACATTGTTACAATAAATGTTTGTTGTATTTTTTGTAATTCAATTTGTAATGACACAGTTTAAAACACTTGCAATTTGAAATTGTTCCTATATTTGCAAATGTAGCATTTTCAGTATATGTGTCCAGCCTAAATACCTGTATTAACACCTTTTTTTCAACACAAGCTGATGTCTACACAAAATGATATAATAGATCCGAAAGTTGTAGGTATAAAATGTAATGTACTATATAGACGTTTTGTCTGCTTATAATTGTTTATAACGATAAAATAAAAATGTATTGAAAGTAATTTTTGTTTCGTGAGTACAAGCACGTTGGACGAGATAAAATTATTGAGTACCTTATTTTTCTTCTCAAAACTATAAACTCGATGTATCATTGTATGTGGACGATAGCACGTAAGAAGTGAGCGCCGGTATGGTAGATATATGCTTATTTGTTGCAATTTTTTCTTGCAAAAGATTGTTTCTGAGTTCGAAGTCTGCTGCATAGAATTATTTTAATTTTTGTTTATTTGTACATTGAATCGCTCTGAGTACACTATCTCGATATCTAAGAATATTAAATCTTTGCGTATAAGGGTCAATGACTTTAAAATGTCTGAAAAGGGTTTGTAGATTTTGATATTTAAAATGAGAAATTTACATTTCTTCTTCAAGATATTCGAATTCTTATTTTCTATCTCATGTAGCAATTTTTTGTACCGATTCTGAATGTGTGGTGTCTGAGTGTGCCTTTCTGAGTGCGTCTTAGATTCGGGAAATGCGAGTAATATTATTGTTCTATAATGCGAGAACAGAATGTACATGAGTTACCTTATTTATACTATTCTACGTAATGCGCTATTTCCATACATTTTTGCACGTTAGAAGATAACAAATATTTACAAAGTCTATCTTTTGAAATGCATTTAAAAATTATTATAATTTATACTAAGACAAGATTTGCGAATAATTCAATAAAAATTTTTGAAGAAAATTGCAATATTATTATCGATTATTATCAGCCAGTTCACAGCGGCATTCTTTTATCATTTGCACAGATTTCCTTTTCCGAGACCACGTTTATTAATTTAATAATGTTTTGCATTATTTATTCAAACTGCATTTTTTATTCAAATTTCAATTTCCCACCAAGTCAGATGAAACTTTGACCGACAGTCCATTTTCGTAGTACGATCCCGTACTGTTGAGCCATCGGCGCCATCAGCTGTCAGTCTGTTTCTTTCATACTTTACGTCGTTGCTACACTATTTTAATCCTACTTTTATCAGATACCGTATTTTTCCAAAAAAATCGAAGACATAAATCCTCCCCCTCCTGCCACCAAGAAACCCCTTCCAGGGTCTAGAAAATATAATATTTATAGTGCATTTTTGAAACCTCAAAACCGAATTATCGTTGGTTATTGTTAAGTTTTTAGTGCTACAAAGTTTTTTCCATTTTCGTGCACCTCGGCCTAACAGCTCTAAATGGGATTTCTAGTGTACATTGATTTTTTATTTCAACCGCCCACCCCCGTCCAGCAGTCACCAAAAAAAACCTCTTAACAAGAATCAGGTGTTTTGTGATATGTTGGATGCATGTGGGAACACTGCATCCCGAAAATTTGTTAAAGTGAGGAACGTACAATAATTCGAATAAATTTTTTTTTGAAATTGTGACCATTTTAAAAAAAATATCTAACACTTTCACATTTTACAATTAAAAATGGTCTGTAAAGAAACTACACAAAAATAATATTTCCGACAAATATATAGCAAAGTACTTGATCCTCGTTTAACGGTTGGTCTTTGGGCCCTGCTGAAGTACTGGCAAAAACGCTTCCTTGTAACGCCCTGCTTAATATCAAAGTAATCACTCAGTTGTTCACTTTATACACTTAGATTACTAACTTCAATATTGCTTTTGATGCTTTTCGAAGCCACGCACTTGCAGAATTTCCCAAAGTTTAACTATATCCACCTTGCCACAGGTTTTTTCAGATCAACAAATGCACAGAAAACTTGTTTGCGTATACTTTAAAAGTTTTTTCTGTGATTTTTTGTAAACTAAGTACCTAAACCGAACATGACCTATCTGGTATACATCGACATTGGTACATTGAAATAAGTATTTTTGTAAATATAATTGACAAAATATGAACGTAAAATTAAAACTAAAATGTGT
>NC_046662.1:97619406-97623871 GCF_010883055.1 Belonocnema kinseyi
TTTATTTTAAAAAAACATCAGTGAGTTTTTTAACCCCACTTATCCTATAATTATTCTGTCATAGACAAATATATCCGTAATGTTTAAATTTATATCTTTAAATTTGGAAAAGATTCTCTAACACACTTAAGGAATAATAATGTCAGAATTAATTTTTGCTCTTTGTAATTTGGCTGAAGATTCGTTACTTAAGAAGAGTTCCAACTCTTGTAAAAGAGTTTTTACAGCTTCCAGGCAGTTTTCTTCTTCTTCAAGATCCGGAACATCCGAAAACTCCTGTCGGAGCAGTGTTAATACAATACTGAGTTGAGCAATCGACCTGTAATACAATAAAACGTAATAAAAGATGGAATAGAAAATATGTGTGCTTCTGGAAAAAATATAGAAAGTATTATATATATTTTGAAATAGGAATTGATAGAAAGTTAAAGAATATTAAAAATGATGTTCTAGCGATCGTTCGTTTTCTTTCACAGACTGACCTGAAAATAGAATCTCAATTTAAAATATCGTGCGCTCCATTTTGTTAATATTTATGCTAGTATTCTTTACATGACTTATATTCCTTTTCTATCCCATTGATTCCTTTATACTCTTTATACCATAATAATCTTTTAAAAATTCTATTATTTTCTATCCAACTTTAAGACATTCTATTTTATTAATATTCAATCCTTTTTATAATTTGTAAAACTATTGAACATAGGGGCTATTAGGACTGTGAGACTCAGGTCTGCTTTTGCCATATTAAACTGCTCTCCTTTTCCATTAAACGTAATTCTGTTTTAGCCAGTATAATTTATTCAATCAACAATTTTATTCTTGTCCTAATTTTATTATTTTATTCTTATTTTATTCTTTTTTCCTAATGCTCTCATCTTTTAATAAAATGAAATAATTTTCTTTATTAAAGAATATTGAAAAACGATCAATTTCTTCTTTCCATTACAGTTCAGGTTGGATAACAATTGAATATTGAATATATTGCGATAAAAGAAATACAGATTCGGATCATGAGTGAATAAAACTTTTTATAATTTTTCCCAACAGAGTACGTTTAGAAAAGCACGTTAGAATGAATTGGAAATTATATAAACATACCCAGCAGAGACTTTGATCTTCACCTCGGCATCTGTGATAGATAGTATCTCTAAAATGCAGTACTTTAAAGAACCAAAGTTCCTAACGACTCGAATGTCGTCGATAACCTCCTCGAAAGAATATTTGTCCAAAAAATCAAAAAACCGTTCACCTGCAGTCGCCAATTCTATATCAAACGACAGTACTTTTTCAACCGAAACTGCTTTCATGGCCAGGATACTGACTAGGGGGTCATTCTTGAAATCGACTGTACAAGTTCCATCGATAGTTTTGTCTACAGATAAATGAAAATTGGGTACAACTGTTTGGTATGGTTTATCTTCTGCTTCGTATAAAATAGTCCCGCATGCCTCCACTAATGACTCCTCCTCAAAGGTAGGCACGTCTAGAACTACTATTCCTATTATTAAATCTGCATTTGGTTTGATGCAATCCGTGGTGTTCCAAAAGGAGTCGTCTGCGAGAATCCAAAATGTTGAAGTGCCATTTAATTCGTTGTCATTTTTTAGACAAATATAGAACCTTAAGTCTTTCAAGAGCCTGAAACAAATATTACAAATTGATTTTTTTATTTAGGAATAACGAAATTACTTGAATACTTTTCTTCCAATTTTAGAGCACATATAAAAATGTGTTCTCGCCAAAACGTAAAATAATGCAGCAATTCGAAATAAGACGACTTTTCAGTGTGGTTTCATTTCGATCTGAAAAATGTACAATTCTCGACTATTTAATATACTTTCATATTAATGTATATTATGTGTGTAAAATGCTTTCATTTACTGGTTAAATTTGTATATATATTTTTTCTTCTTAGAATAAAAGCGTCATTGAATTTCAATTATATGAGTGTTTTTCTAATTAAGAGCATCAATTGGGATAAAAAGAAAAACAATTCACTTTTGGTTTTCCATTAAAATCTATGATTCTAGATCGAATTGATTTCCAGGACTGAAAGCACATAAGGCTTTACAAAAAATCTGTTTAGTAACATTTAAATGCAAATAAGTAGCCATCGTGTTTGGCAAGGCACGATTAAGTTTAAAAAAAGAATGCAAGAAAGTGCATTTGCGTTTTAATGTGAGTTTGATAAATTGCCAATAAAGGAATGTACTAGAAATACATTTTTTATAATATAAATTTAATTTATAGAAGGTTCTAATATTTATCTATAATTATTTTCTGATTTCAATTAGTATAGCTGCGATTTTCATTATTTTAAAACTATATTATATTGGCATTGATGCATCTAAAAAAATTTGTATGCTACCTACTAGTATTTCAGTCTTTTAAATATATAATTATTTTACAGGTCGCACTGGAAACTTATTTGACTACCTGCTTCCAACTAAAATTTTAGAAAAACAAGTCAATTCAAAAATGTTTTGCTTCTGTAATAATAATTTAAGGGCTTTAAAATTATCCAATTTATGATAAAAAGATGTTTTACTGTACAATTGTGATTGATATTCGAAAAACGATTATGTTTGTACCTTGTTGGTACACATGCAGTCATAGATAGGTACACAGCGACTCAAAGGTCACTAATTGTAAGTGTTTGATTACAAACTTTTTTTCCTAATAGTTTCAACTTTAGATTTTATTTTCACACGTCAATCTTTTCAGGGTAATGTAAAAAATGAGCATTTATGGACTTTAAAGGTTACTGACTCCCTGTGGGCAACTTTGCCCCATGGTCTTACTTTTTTGCCTAAAATAGTTTAATATATTTATTCAAAGATAGACGTGTTAAAATGTAAAAAGAAATTAGTAATTTGAAGCATCACAACATTTTTAGACCTTCCACGTAAGGATGTCCAAAGATTTATAGTTGAAAGTTGTAATTTTCTAATTTCCAGCTTGTGAATTAATTAAAAAAGGTAAAGGTATTCACTTTTTGCATTTTAAAGAAGACATCCGTCAAATTCTAGATTTTCGAAACAATGAATTTTTTAATTTATAGTTTATAATTTCATAAAATTTTTCTACAAAGTGCAAAAATAACGTTGAAAAACATTGAATGCAAATAGGTTACGCTGCAGTTGGTAACATCGAATTAGTCCTATAATAAATAATATCCAGTTTGCACTGCATAAATACATACGTTCTCACGAAAATAAACTTACACGAAATAATTTAAGCGCATGCAATATTTTTCACCCAGAAAAGATCGTATATAATGAGGATTCCGTTACCAAAAGAGCAAGAAAGCAAGAGTAAGCGGCTGAATCAGTGAATTAAGTTTGTTAGAAATGCGATATCTTTACCTAGTCTAGGGAATTTCGTTTTTAAAATTCATCAATCATATCAAAATGATGTCTATATTAAATTATGTTGAGACAGAGAGATCTAATAAATTGTCGACTTGGCTGCTCGAAGTCTGCACGAATACATTTAGAAAGTTAGGAGCTATTTACTGCTTCTACAATAAATATAACCTCGCCTTTAAAATACGTAAATTTTACTTATTATTTAAAAACGAAAAAGTATCATATTTTTTTTTCCTTTTCAAGTCATTCGTAAAGTTTGTGTAATTTTTTTCAATTTGATAAGTGAAAATTTGGATATCTTTTAGAATTACTTGGCAAATTTTGATTTCACAAACTTTATTAATAGTGTACCCATACATTTTTTTCGGCGGTATTTTTTGCATCGTAGTTTTTTTGGTGAGATTGTACTTCTTTCATAATAAAAATGATAAAATCCTCGTTTAAAAGTAAAAAAAAATGGAATACTGAACACAATATACTGCACATTAATAGTGTTGCTTATTGTTCTCTCTGAAGATGTAACAAATGGTAGAAGTCTTTATAATTAGATTCATTTTAGAACACGATCTTTTAGTCAATCTGAACAGTTTCTTTCTTTGTGGAATCTGAAAAGATAGAGTAGTAATTCTATACATTTATATATTCCCTCCTTTGACAGAATTAAAATATTATAAAATATAGTTTTTATGTGAATATTACACCGGAGCTAGAGAGCAATTTTTTCAAAAATAGAAACTATAACAATTTTAGTTTAGACTAGAAGATCAAATACCGTAATTCACTCAAGAAAAAAAATTGCCAATGTTTATTGAGTTAATAAACAGGTCTAGTTTCCACTTGGTTTTACAATTATTATGTATAAGATCATATAATTTAATGTTCAGGTAATTAATTAGGAGAAATTTAAAGAATAAAATTTAAGAAAACAGCCTGGAACAGCAATAATCTCGAAGTCAAAAAGGTTTTAATTCTTTAAAGAAAGCTCAATCTTCGATACATACAGTCTGTCAAGTTAAAGCGTGGGTGGCTTTACTCGCAGTCGGTAAGGTGTATCGACATGATTTTGGTGTCAAAATATTAAGAAGAGCTCCCTC
>NC_046662.1:97623971-97641882 GCF_010883055.1 Belonocnema kinseyi
GAGGGAGCTCTTCTTAATATTTTGACACCAAAATCATGTCGATACACCTTACCGACTGCGAGTAAAGCCACCCACGCTTTAACTTGACAGACTGTATTTGGCAATTTAAAACTATCTGCGGAAATTCGATACAACTTTATAAAATTTGCAGGCAACGAGAAGAGGCAAAGCTCATTTCAGTAAAAACTGGTTTAAGCAAGGCGTGTTTGGCTCAGTTAAACACATTCGTTTGCTTTAGTCAATCACAGTTTTTGGTTGAATTTTTTGGTTGATTTAAAGAAATATTTTTTCATGAAAATAAATTTTTGGTTGGACATAGCAAATAATTCCTCGTCTAGAGGCTTTGAGACTTTGTGGTTGGTGGGGAGGCTTAAGCGTGTGGGACATAGAGGTCAAACGGACCTCGGGCTGCATGCGTAGGGATATGGATGATAGGAACCCTATAAACGGGCTCTTCTGTGTGATATGAAAAAGATCGCTAGAAGCGAGTTCTCCTGGTATCTATGATTGTAGTATGATATAAGGGTGAAATTCATTGACTGGCTTGCTCAATGTGACCACCCTTGAAGCCATTGCTGTAGAGTGATCGTACCCGTGGCACTTTCGCACCTAGGAGTTACAAAGGATTCCTAACGGCCTTACGGGAACACCGGAAGACCTCCTCGAGTAAAGTCTCACCTCTGCATGCGGGGCTCTGTAGGGGCGGACCTTTTATTTCCCTAGCTACTTGTAACAAAATGGATCACGTAAAGGAGAAAGGGAGGTGGCTAGGGGGGGGGGTCCCTAACGGGTCTAACATATCTCTTTCCTCCCAATATATCTTTCCAGCAATTCAAATGCAGGTGGTGGCTGTGCCTTCTGCTATCCCGGGAACTGAGAAATTGACAGTCCCTCTGAATGAGCCTATGGAAACGAGAAAGTCCAATGACCACCCCCAAAAAGCAGAAGATCATCAGCGGTTCCCTGAAATTATGTCAGATAACTCAGCAGCGCCACTAACGAAAAACAAGATGTCATATAATGCATATATGACATGCGCCGAAGAAAGGGGGCTTACTCTAAAATAATCGAAATCAAGGTTTTTACACATTTCGATAGTTTCTGAGTAATGGGGCTTTGGCTCGAGAGCTCGAAATTCCGTGAAAAATCTCCCACCACTCACCATACCATCTACGCGTCTCATCGATACCCGTCCATGAGCCGCGTCTACGACCTATCTCCTTCCGTTAGAATGCAGTGGTAAGTGGAGAGGGAAGATTTCGTGAGTCTTCCCTCTCTCCTAAAAATCCAGGCTATCGGGTCGACTTCAACCGCTCGTCCTGAAAAATCTCACTTTTCGGAGTAAGCCCCCTTTCTTCGGCGCACGTCACATATTTTTTACCATGTTTCTGACAAAAAAAGCGTTAGCTTGCCGTCAACTCAGCGGGACAGGTAGAGGTGACCAGGTAAATCAAAGACGTGGATACAATGGAGATGGCAGCCGAGATTTTCAACGAAGTTATCAAGTCTAGTTATGAAAGTCATTGTGGACCTACAAGAGTCCGAAAGGCTGGGAATATACACTGGTGGAATGGGAAACTCGAAGAGCTTCGCAGGAAAACCAGAAAGAGGTTCAGACATGCCAATACTGGCAAAACGGAAGAACTATGGACCTCATTTACGACGATGAGGGGTAAATGCAGGGGTGTAATACGTAAAGCAACGTAATAAATCTGGAACAATTTTGCACTGACATATAGAAAGGAGCAGAGACGACTAGACTAGATAAGCTGCTTTCCCGAAATCCGGATGCTATTCTCGGCACTCTAAATTGCCCGACGGGGAATTCTCAGATTCGGACGAGAATACCTTGGCTCACCTGACCAAGGCACATTTTGCGGACTCTGTAAGGTTTGGAGAAAAGGGGGTGACACCTCTAAGGTAACCAAAGCCGTCTGTAGCCCGACTGGGCTCGAAACAACGGCTATCCAACGAGATCGTTACCCCATCCAGGATCAGGTGGCCCCTGAAGTAATTCAGTCCTTGAAAGTCTCCTAGTTCGAATTGCATATATCCAGTCTTCTTACAGAGGGCTTGAGAGATCATCTTAAGGCCGATCGTGAGACTTGCTAGGGCTAATATGCCGTTGGAATATCTTCCGATGGCATGTACGGGAAGGCAGGATCGGTTAAGCTCAAACTAAGGATTCCCGTCCCATTAGCCTCAAATCTTCCCTAATAAAAGCAATAGAAAGACTCGTGGATAGATATCCGCGACAAGGTATTGTCAAGTAGGTTACTTCACAAGGAGCAACGCGCATATATTAGGGCTGGTCATTCGACCGAGACTGTTCTAATCTGAACAATAAACCTTATTGAAGTACAACTGAAGCAAACAGGCCTCGCGATTGGAACCTTTATGAGCATAGAAGAAGCCTTCAACTCCATCTCTGGAGAGGTGATTAGGGCGGCCATGATTGAACATGGTGTGCCTATTGTGTACGGCCACGGAAACGGCCTGGCGCCATCTGTTACCTAAAAATAGCAATTTCTTAGGGATGAATTCCACTTGTTTACATTCGATTGAAAATAAATAAATTTATGCTGAAAGTAAGGGTTTAATTATTAGATAACGGGGATACCTGCATGAAAGTTGATAAGATCTAGAGTTAGGGAAACAAAGTTTGCTCGAGTTTATTAAACGGTTTGGTCGGAGTTGCGTTTTGAATTTCTCTTATCAATGACAGAACTCGTATTTGATTATAAATATCACATAAACTATTTTAATACTCTTCTTTTTTAAAAAAGAAATACTAAGATATCTGGAAAAATTATTGTGCTCATTAAGTCAGTAATGTTATATTTATACGATTAATTATTTTTGTAAAAGTAATGCTAGTTGTAAGATTTTGAGGTTAGAAAGCTTAATTATCCCATAATATTAATGGAGTATATTTTATTTTAATTTGAATTTCATGAAGTATATTTTGTGAAAAAATATTGTTTAAACAAATTTAAGGATGTTGAAAATAAGTAATAATTTATTACTTTAACGATTGGTGAATAATTGAAAATTAATTGATGTGACTTTACGATAAAACAGTAATATTTTTGTAAAAAAAATCATTTTAGACAAAAATTTATTTGAATAAATGAAATTTCTTTACAAAATGAAACATTCATTAAACAATGTTGGTCAATATTTTACTGAAGAAATAGCAATAATTATTTTTTTGAAGAATTGAGAAAAAATTTTTTTAATGAATTCAATTTGTTTAAATAATTGAAAATTAATAAATCCATGTTAATAAATATTTCACTAGACTAATAGTAATAATTTTCAGGAAAAAAAACAAAACTTCGAGAGAAAAATTATTTAAACAAATTAAATTTCTTAAAATAATTGAAAATTAATTAATCAATGTTAAAAATATTCTCAATTTGCTCTGTTTTAAACATAGGGATATTTTAGTGTGCAAATTACACAATTCCCGATAAAAATACGATTGGTATATTGTTGTCCTAAGTATTTATAATAATAAATTCATAAAATAGCAATACTTATCAAAAGGAAAATTTTAAGCAAACCTACATTTACCAACACAAACCCAAGACGACTCTCTGGGTTCCAGTTCTACCAACCCGGCCTTATTAACTGAAGTTTTTGGTAGGACTGACGTTAGAACTACAATCTCCGCCACATGACGATTTGATACCTAACTTTGACATGATTTAGACTCAGAAATTAAACTTATTGCATAAAGTTGTTAGTGGGGCGTATAATCTAAACAATGAATAATACAAACTAGGAAATAGCCTCGGAAAGGACTGGAACTTTTAATGACAAAAGGCATGCACACGGAAAATCTAAAGGTCATGTTTCAGGCGACGAATAGAGACTGGGTGTTTGGAATGCTAGGGGAGTAAATGATCTCAAGGTAAAGGAATTGAACAACTAAAGATATAAAAAACGGTGTGTTGAAAGGCGGATTTGAAATATGGTCAGGAGTAGACTGTGAATCACATGGTAAACAAGGAGTAGGTCTGATTTTGAATGAAAGAGCAAAGCAGCATCTCGGAAACCATGGTTTCGTGTCTTCCAGACTGCTGTGGGCTACAATGAAAGTGGGAATCAGAAGACTATTTATCATAGCATACTACGCGCCGGTTGAAAGTGACCCTAGAGATGTAAAAGACGCCTTCTGGGACACTTTAAATAACACAATAAACATTTGCGAACATGGGGAAAGAATAATTCTACTAGGAGACATGAACGGTTGGGTGGGCATCCAAAATCAGGATACAGAAAGAGTATTAGGTAATTTTGGGGATCCAAGAACAAACTATAACGGTGAAAAATTAGTTGGTCTATGCTTAGAAAGGGGTCTGTTTATTACAAATACTTGGTTTAGGCATAAAATGATCCACATGTACACCTGGTCTAAAGGAAATATCCGCAGTATAATTGACTTTGTTGTTGCGGATGAAAGACTAAGGGAGTTAGTCAAAAGATACAAGAGCAAAACAAACGTTAATCAAAATTGAGAACCTACAGATACCGGATGTGCGAATAGATTTCCAAAATAAGATAATCGAAAGCATAGATAGGGAAACATGGGTGGACCGTATAGAAAACAAAGATATAGAGGGCGCCTGGTCAATGTTACGGCATATCCTTGTTAGATGTACGATCGAAGTGTGTGGTACCGCAGTTGTAGGAAGAATTTCTGGTGATGCGTGGTGGAATGATGAAATTCAGGCTGCCCAAAAAGCCTAAAGAGAAGCGTACAAGAGCATTTTGAATATCGTAGGTTTTAGCAATGAGGAAAGGAATAGACGTAGAAATGATTATAGACGCGAAAACAGGATACTTAAACGATTAGTTAAAGAAAGTAAAGATACAATTAGAGCAGAAGAGGGGATAAAAATACAAAGGACTTTGAAGGAAGCAGGAAACTACTTTATAAAAAAATGAAAGGAAACAAAAGTACAGAAATTGTCAACATGAGAAATGGTAGGGGGGAAATGGTATTTGATGCAGACGGAATACTAGAGGCTTTCAGAGACTATTTTAGGAGACAATTCGGAGATGAAGCTATAGGACACCACAACTTAGCTTAGGGATATAATTAATAACTTGAAAAACGGTAAGGCTGCCGGAGTAGATGGTATTAACGCTGAAATGCTTAAACACGGTGGAGCGTGCATACCACATAGACTGTGCGAATTGATAAATTTATATTTCGAGATGGGAAGTAAAATATAATCAAAAATACTTATTCGTAGGGTCATGAAAATAACGGAAGCAAAGATTTGGGAAGTCCAAAGTGGGTTTATGCCAGGAAGGTCATGTACGGATCAAATATTTAGCTTAAAGCAAATAATAGAAAAAAGTTTGAGAGTAGGAAAAAAAGTTTCCTGCGCATTTGTTGACCTAGAAAAAGCTTTTGACAAGGTAGATAGAAGTATACTTTGGGAAGTCCTGAAAGAGTATGGAGTCAATGGATGGATCCTACAAGCTATAAGAACAATATATACAAGAAGCAAAGCGAGTGTAAGAGTGAATGGGAAACTGAGTGACTGTTTCGATATTATTCAAGGAGTTAGACAAGGATGCGTTATGTCTTCATGGTTATTTATATTATTTATGGACAAGTGTTTAAGAATGGCTCTCTCCGACGAAGAGGGTGTGGATCTCGAAACAGTAAGGGTACGTAGGTTAGCGCTCGCAGCTGATAAGGTTGTTATGGTAGAGCCTATCGAAGACCTACAAAGTATGTTGAATAAACTAGATGCAAGCATGAAGAGCATGGGCCTCAAAATTAACGCAAATAAAACAAAAAATATGGTGTTCGAAGGAAAGAGGTAGGAAACACTATGCAATATTTTATTAAAGGATGAGGGAATTGAACAAGTTGATAAGTTCGTATACCTTGGTAGCTTATTTACTAGGGACGGGAAGATAGATGAGGAATTACATAGACGAATAAATGAAGGTAAGAAGGTTATTGGTAGAGCAGGTCTCCTTATCAGAAGTAAAAATATATCAAATAAAGCTAAAATGTCAATACATAATTCTATATTTGTACCGAATGTACTATACGGTAGCGAGACATGGACTTATCAATAAAAACATAAGAGTAGAATTAACGCAAGTGACATAAGATTCATGCGCATAATATGCGGGAAAACCCTGATGGACAAAGTAAGTAACGAGATAATTCTAAAAGAATGTGGTGCAGAAGAGACGCTAGTTGACACATGAGAAAGAAATCGGTTAAGATGGTTCGGACATGTTGCGAGAATGCCAAATGAACGACTAACGAAACAAGTGTATCAAGGTAAAGTAAATGGCAGCGTGCCCAGAGGTAGACCGCGGAAAGAATGGTTAGAATGTGTGAATGAGACCCTACTTAGAAGAGACATAAGAAGTCACAGAAACACGAGAGTCTGCATGAAAAAATGCATGGACATAAAAGAAGCTAGAGAAGTATGCCAGGATAGGAAAATATGACGGCAAATAGTTAATAAAAAGAGTGTCAGTAGAGTGAATGACGCCTGAAACAAAGACCTTGGCTACAAATGGACCCAAGTGGGGAATCTTACATAACGACTTCGTGAGGTTCTTCGCTTGGGGTGATTGCTAGAGAGATTGATCAGCAACCTGGGTCGAAGCAGTGTTGCGGAACGAACGTGTTATTTACTTAAATAGCACGAGAATTCTGGAAATGGCTTAATGGTGTAATAATAATAATAATAATACATTTCATTCTATTTATATGAATTTTTCACAGTGAGTGTCCCGTATCTCATTTATAATTTATAAATATTTTTAAAATAGAGAAAAATGTTAGGAAATTTATAATTATAAATCTCTCTAATGCTTCTCTCTGTATTAGAATATATTTGCTATTTAATAAACGCTTGTAATTTAACGTCCTGTTGGGGAGAACTAACAGATGCTAGTCTGATACGCTGCACTGAATATCTGGTTAATATCAAGGTCATGCCCGTACCCAATAACAGTCATGGAATGGACCTGCCCAATGTTGATCAACAGAAACCTAACTATAACTAAGGGTGATACCACTTTATGCGAAACCGTTGACTCGGGATGTCTGCAGAGTGATGTTTTATCACTCCTGCTGTGATGCTTGGTAGTGGATGAATTGCTTCATCTTCTAACAAGTCAGGCCCATCAAGTTATATGCTATGCGGACAATATACTGGTTATCATTCGCGGCCAGCATGTGGATGCGGTCTTCGGAGTAATGCGGCATGTACTGAGGCTAGTGGATTCGCAGTGCAAGAAGACTGGAATATCGGTCAATCCGAGTTAGACAATTAATTTATATTTTCAGAAGATATAAGTCGGGAACCACGAGTACATTGAAACTGGAAGGAAAACTGGAGATCAAAGAAGGAGCTAAATATCTAGGACTCATTCTGCATAAGAAGCTGCCATGAAATGAGCACCTGGAGAATAAGTGCAAGAAACTAGGAGCGAATGTATGGTTTAGTAGGAGAGCCATAGGGAAAAGCTGAGGCTTGGAACCGGAGACACTCATGTGGATCTACACAGCGATCTTGGGACCTGGTACAGCAAGGCCGAAATATCCGCTGTGAAGTCTCGACTAGAAAGGATCAGGGGACTGATACTGAGAGGCATCACTGGTTCTTCGAAGTCGACATCCACGATAGCTCTGGCGACACTAATGTGTTTGGAGTCCCTCCATCTCACCATCAAAGCCGTGACTGCAAACGCGGCCTGGATATTAAATATAGTAAACGATAGCAGTATCTCGACAATGGTGCGGATACCAATAGACATCGCGAGGAGGCTGACCCTGAGCATGCTTAGGGACAAAATATCCACTAGCCTCTACCTCTTGCAAAATAAGTATCGAGTTAGCCTGTCCACGAAAAAGGAATGGGCTAACGGTGAGGCACACCTGCCCAGTGATGGAGACATATGGTTTATAGATGGCTCCATAAACAAGGAGAATGCAAAAGCCGGTGTATATAGTAGAAGGAATGGAATGGGCTTCACAATCGCGATAAGGTCCTACGTCACACTTCTACAATCTGAAATTATGGCGCCTAAAAGGCTAGGAGTATGGCAACAAAAGACACATCCGTATCTGCTCAGACAGAAGGTCTGTTATAATGACCCTGAATGGAACAACGACTCCGTCACTACTGGACACAGCGGCATCAAAGGCATTAACAGGCTAGAAAAACTAGCAGCAAAAGAAAATTTCACTGGATTCGAGCCAGTTGCAGGTATTTCTAGTAGGTTTGTTACTGAAGAAATTAACAGTTGGCTGACCGAGGAAAATCAAAATGAGTGGAGTTTAGTCTCTGGTTGCAGACAGGCTGAAACACTCTTGGGTTCAAAGCTAAACTCTAACCGAGTGAAGGAAACACTCAAGCACGGGAGGAAAGAAGTCAAAGTCCTAACAGAAATCTTTATAGGACACAGAATAGCACACGTTAACCTCGGGTATCACATGCATAAGATAGGGCTTGAAGAAAGTCCCCTCTGTCGCCTGTGCGGAAAAGATAATGCGACGGGTATTTATGTCCTTCCTCACTGCCCCGCGTTTGCGGGGAAACATCTAATACTAACAGGCAGTTGCTGCATGAATGAGTCAGAAATATCAGCAAAGAGCGTGGCTACGGCCCTATCCCTACAGCTGAAAGCAAGAGTTTGGTGTAGACAATTATAATGAAATTCTGAAAAACTGCACTTTTCTTATATAAAAAAATAATATTTGAAAACATTTTTTGGAGATTGATTGTTCTTGTTAAGAATAATTAATTTTACTAAAATATACAGAAATTGAGGTAATGTTATGAAAAGGGAACAAAACTGAATAAAAATACCCTTAAAGATAATATAAAACATGATCGAACATTTTTAAGCATTCTTAAAGAGCAAGGATTATATATAAAAGTTGCATTTAAAAATTCACTGAGTTCTTTTCTAAGCTCAACCAGGCCTCCGGTTTTTGAATATTTCTAAGAATATTATTTTACACTGAGTGATTTACATTTCGGATCTTGTGATTCATCGGATCTTGTGATTCGCGATTGACGTGGGAACCGCGGAAATTTCAAGTCGTTGCCTTGTCTCACCGAAGTCTGCCAGCCTGTTTATTAAAACAGAGTTCATTGATTTTATATACATATTTTCTTAAACTAAGTCTAAATCTAAATTCATTATTATATTATATATTAGAGTTATAGAATAATTAATTCAAAACGTCACGTGGGAAATAGTTTATTATTTTTTATTATTATTATTATTAAATTGTCAACCGCTTGCGGGCGATAATGGTATGGGTTATCATAATAATCGTATTGTTTCCTTTATGATCGACTGCGAGAGCGATAACCAGATCCATGCGAACTACTTCGTGAGCGATAATTGGATCTGTATGAACGACTTCGGCAGCGTTTTTGCAGTTGCGCGACAAGGATCTGCGTGACAAGGATCTGCTTGCGCGATGTCTATGCTCACCTGTCAAAATAAAAGAGAAAAGCATTCTATGACTAAGTCTAGAAGAAAACAGAACTTCATATTTCTTGTAAACTCTTCAAATATTTCAGAAACTATGAAGGTTATGTTGCCTCACAAGCTGGTTGAACCAAAAAGTGACGGATTACATTTTCCACGTAAATGGCGTTCTCGTTTCGCAATCGTTGAAAGAATGCGAAACAATTTTCGTGAAAATTATGTGCACAATAGAAGTTGCACTTCATTGTAACACAAAAGTGGCGTTTATTTTTCGCTATATTTTTACAAATTTGTTTTCGACTTAACAAAAACACGTGTGACGTTATCGGAACGAAGTAAAGCAATGAGCAGCAAACAGTACGAAGGGACCAATATAGAAAACTTTAGGAATCCACAAAGATAATTATATTTAAATCATCAAATACCTAGACTTATCTTGACAATTTTGTATCAATCGGATAAGTTTCCTGAACATAGTTCAATGTAGGGGACTTGATGGTTTCCTGATTCTGCCCAATAAAGTTTACAAAATATGAAAAATAGTATTTGAATGCGCGCTACATGTGCGTAAGGGAATATTTAATGCGATAAAGGTACAAGAAGCGAGTAATATTTTTGTACGAAATTTTGCGATTATAGTTTGACAGTGCGAAACGGATTTTTCTCGATGCAAAGGTTATTTTTTCCACTTATTATTGGCTCCAAAATGTTTGACGCAAATCGATGAATAATTGGCTGAGAAATCTGATGCATGTACGACAGCGACTGTAGGGTGCCTCATGCATTTTTTTAGATGATTTAAAACTTCAAATCAGAAGTTTCTGTGTTTTGTGGAGCAAAGGATGCCCTATTTTTGCCAGATTAAATATATATATATATATATATGTGTGTGTGTGTGTGTGTGTGTGTGTGTGTGTGTGTGCGCGCGCGTGCAAAGAATCACGACTTGCTAGAGTGCTACGATGCGAGTGTGGCCCCTGAACGGGGTTACATGGCACAGCTGCATGCTCTGTGGTACGAGAAACACCCGGAGCTATCACATTTTTCGCAGCAACGTCTGCAAAACCATGCCGAACTACTCCGAAAAGAGGCTATGTAAGCGAAAGGCCTACTGTACCACAACTAGAACATGCCGGCAACAGAGAAAGAGAGGCGACAACATCAACACGAAGGTTTCTCTCAAGCTTAAAGATCTGGCTGAATGGATGACGAGCATCGTGGACATTTTTCCAGAGAAATCGACCTGTGGGCTATTGATTATTGTGTGTGTAATGCAGCGAAATCTTTAGCCGAATGCATTAACTTGCCATAAAGATAGGATGGGCAAGACAGGACGCGTCTCGCAGTCAGTGTGTGATTGAATACATTACGTCTGGCAGGAATTTTACCGCCAAGGTTCGAAATTTCGCGCGCGAACTCCGGACCCGTTATTACACACTTAACAAGTCAAAGCTGCTGACCATCAGGGAGCATATTGTTGAGAGAATAAGGATACTATCTGACGCTAAGACAAGTCTAGAGCGAAGGGGGAGGTGGGTGAGAGAAAATCAAAAGTTTCTCTTCCAAGACCCTCCAGTTACTGTCGACCACCCGCCCAAACCAGAGGAGGTCGCAGTATTTTGGAGAGAAGTCTACAAGTGTAGCATAGACTGGACGAAGACTCAGAGAGCGAAAATAGCTTCAAGTAGCTGTGTCATGCCCTCATAACACCTGATGAAGAATATCCACCCATCACTTACGAGGAGGTGAAAAAAGTATCAAGAGGGATGAAGAACTATTACGCACCGGGAACAGATTGTATCCAAAGCTTCTAAAGTCGTAAGAGCCGATTCCGAAGTGGTTGGTGGAAGGGCGCACAATACTCTTGCTGAAAATAGGCAACATAACTGACCCGAAGAACTACAGGCCAATCACTTGTCTGAACACACTGTATAAGATATTCACAGCTATCCTAAATGATAGAATTGTTCGGGTAATTGAACCTATGTGGCAAGAAATGTATGAACTACGAGACATCCCATACTTATCATTTGTCTTTTGGAAAGTTTAAAGGTTCATCCACAAATCATTAGGTGTATAGAGAGATTGATACCGCGTTGGAAAACCAGATTTACTATCTTATCTGGAAAAAATCGTCTGACAACTAACAAGGTCACCTTTCAGAGAGGTGGCTTTGAGGGCCACACCATGAGCCCACTCCTTTCTTGCCTTATATTATTGCCACTATCTCTAGCACTTCGCCATTCCAACGGGTACTTGTGCGGCAAACCTGCAGATCGAAAGTACAAGGTCACTCATGTATTTTACATGGACGATATTAAGATCTATGCTAAAAACAAAGAGCAACTACATCTAGCTCTAGTGATTGCCGAAAGATATACTAAGGAAATTGGAATCGAATTTGGGTTAGACAAATGCGCTAAGGTTTACTTGAAGCGAGGTTAACTTAATGGCATCCCTGAAGATCTTGAGCTCGTTGATAGAAGCGCTATAAGACACCTTTGCGCTAAAGAGACTTATACATATCTGGCCGTGCCACAGAGCCGCATTCAGGATGTGACATCTAATAAGGATACTCTCCGAAACAGATACAAACGTGTCATCCGGCAGATTTGATCGGGACAAGAAAGGTTATGGAAATGAACAAAAGCATTCCTCTTAAGTCTTCTGTTCCGCGACCGAACATCTCACGCCGTCAAGGTGGTCTCGGAATATTAAGTCTTGAATGTCTTCACAACAGGATTATTCTGGGTACAGCACATAAAGTCGCAAATGGAAGAGACCCTCATCTTAAAATGGCCGGGAATCACGAAGAAGTGGGCAAAGGCGCGTTTCTGTACAAAGCAGCGGAGGAGGCTGCTTAAACACTCTGACTTAACTTCAGTATTAGGGGTGATCAAAATGCATCAAATCTTATGTATCTCGAGTACTCACTCCTGAAAGCCCGGATTAAGCATTCCAAGACGGTGCCATTTGTCGAGAAAGGGAAGTGCCGCATATACTCAAACTTTATGTTCTCGACAGTTGTTTCTGTTGCACACTCGCGGCCAGACATGGTTCTTCTTGACTTCGAGAAGCGAACCATGTTCGTTATCGAATTTTGGGCACCAGCTGACAGAAACATCATAGCCAAGGAGAATAAAAAGAAAGAGAGGTTGCAACGATGTTGCCCGGAATATTCTGTTAAACTAATCGTTCTTATCATCGGCGCTCTTGGAGGTGCTAATCTTTCACTCGTTAATAGCCTGAAAAGCATCCCTGCGTGTCAACAATATGGTAAAACACTTGCCGGAAAGATGCAGAAGGCGGTAGTCCTTGGATCACTCCGTGTTCTCAGGTTACACGAAATTTTTGCCGGATACTCGTATTGATTTCGCTACAGACTGTAACCACCTATCTCATGGTCGTGAGACGTGGTTGTGGCTAACATTTTATCGCGATTTCCCTGAGAGCGAGTGCAATTTTTCAGATTAGCACCCGCTCCCGGCGAAATCCTGCGGTTGTCCTCATGACAAATTTTATATATATGCAGAGGTCGCTATAGAGGTTTTTGATGCCGGAAATAAGACTTTCAAAATTTTCTAAACATTATATCTGAAATTTTAACTATCGCATCTAGTACAGTGCAGTTCATTCTGGACCAGAAAGCCGCGTGACCCTCAAATTTGATTCTTTTTTAGAACCAATTTTCAATTGGGGTCATAACAATCTTCAAGTTACGGTTTTATGAAAAAGTTTATGTAAAATTCATCCCTAGTGTTCTTAAGATTGGAACGTTCAGAATATATTATGTCTGTAACTGACGACAATTTACATGATTGGAAAAAAAGTTTAGCAATTCTTGTTTGAAAAATAAAAAAAAAGTTATTCGAAAAATTGAAAAGTCGATAAATGTCGATATATGGGTTTGTTTGTAAACATTATACATATAATTGCCATATTGTACAAATTTCAAAGAAATGGACACTGAGAAGACTTTATCAAAATATTTCATATTAATCCCACAGAAAACTAAGCGCATATATACAGAATAGGCATAATATGGATTTGTTGATTAAAATTATTTATATAACTAAAAATTTTTCTCACTAACAAAAACGTGACAACAGGGGTTCTCTGGCAAGACATTTCGTGTTCATGTCGCTGAACAGCTAATGTCCATTTATCTAAAAATATTAACAATATCCATTCGATTAAATAATAATTCTTTATGTATGTAATTGACAGTATTTGTCACTACGAAAAATAATACAGCATGTAGCCTGCAAAAACTTTTCGAGTTGATTTCGCAGAAAAATGATGGCGTTTCTTAACAAAATTGTTAAAGTGTGCATTTGTTTATAAAATTCTTTATGGTTGGCATTTTTGAAGTTCGAACTTAAAAAAATTGTTTTTCGAGAAAAATGCATCTTACTTTGCCGAGTGCCATAAGCGGATGTGTAATACTTTTTATTCGAACAAGAAATATAACCACTTTTGCTTTATTTCGAGACATGAGTATTGTGCCAATAGATTCAGAATAGGCCGTGTTTTCATCCGCCCTTTAACCCTAAGATTTTATACTTTTGTCCGTGACTTAAAAAACGCAAATATCTCCTAATCTAGAAGCGACATTTGTTTATAAAATTGTGCAGATAAATATCATCTTTTGTCACTAACATAAGATGAATAGGACAGCAAAGAGTCTATGGAAAAACATTTTGAGCTGAAACCGCAAAAACTAAGTCTTTATGAAAAAATGGTCAAAATGTTCCTTTTTTTATAAAAATGGTTTATATAATTGGTAAACAGCAGCTATTCTGAACTAAGGCACAATAATTTTTATCCTATTTCATACAAAATCTATACATTTGAAATAGCTAATCATTACGAATAACGACAAAATGACTTTTCTCCATTAGTTTGTTTATCATATTATTTTTAGAAATTTTCTTACTCAACTCAGTGGAAATTATTTTCAGTTAATTATTACATTGGTTTGTGGCCCACTGTAAAGAATTTCAAAGGCTTAAAAAAAATGGTATCACTGAAAAATTATACATGACACTTTTTTTTCATGATACAGATGAGTTGAAAAAAAGTTTCATCAAATTGCATGATATATAAACTAGTCCACTGAATGCTACAGCGTTATGAATTATATAATTTTTGTTTGTTATTAGTGTTTTTTGAAGAAAAGTACTGAAAAACTCGTTCATAATGTTAGGAATCTAAATTTTACAGTTGTTTTTGCTTATTAGAGTGATGCAGAGTGATGTAGAGTTGAATAGAGTCAGTGGTAACTAAAATTCTATAGTGCGTTTAGATTCATTATGAAGTATAAAAAAATTATTTTTTGACTTTAAAATAACAACAATTCTATGAAAATGGTATAAAAGAATGATCGCCGTTGATAAGAAATGCCTTGAATTGTACAAGGTGAGATAGTTAATATTGTAGAAATACATTTTTTAAACTATAAAAAGCACATCATAAACTGGGGAAAAAAGTAGGGCTAATAAGTGCGGGATTGATTTACAGTTATCGACCGATGAATTGAGACTAAAAGTTTCTTACATATGAATATGCGTTTATGTTGACAACTTTGCTACATAACCTGCAGATTATATTTATCAAGTAATAATACCTATTTTAATTGGAGTAATATTTTGTAATTTAATTATCTTCATTAAGTTATGTCCATCAGAGTTCGATTACATGTGTGCTTCAAGGTAAAAAAGATGTTCTTAATTTTAAAAAATGTCGAAGTGGGGAAAGCAAAAAACAGGATCTTTGCAAATAGGCTCAATTACAATTGGGATCCTTTAAAACACCAACTAAGGTATCATTTACAGCTTATTTATCATTTTGTGTTTCTTTTCAGCAAGTGGAGTTCAATTTTGTTGCAGCTCCTTTGGAACCAAAAATAGGTTCTAATGAAAACTCGACTTTTTTCTGTGAGTAGAATTCTCTCTATAACATCGTCCACACCGATTCAGGGGTTTAGAAAATCTAAAAAAAGACTGTAAGGAGGCACCTTAACAATTGGACTTCTTTCAAGGGAAAAAAATGTATTCGCGTTTTTTTTCTCACTTGGTGATGATCCACTACCACCAATCTTAATAAATTAAATTTATAGATTTTAAATGATAATTTTCACTTCAAGATATGCAAAATACTTGCATGAAGTTCGTACAAAATTACTTTAAGAAATTTGAAAACAAAATTTAATCATAAATTAGTGGTTTATCAAGTTTTGAATTTTCTAAATATTTTTTTGCTTTCAAATCAAAAGGCTTTTGAATTCTAGGACGTTCTAAGTTGAGAGAGAGGTTTGGGGCTTTAAAAATGTTTGTCGTTTCAGTAATAAAAAATTTATTATATTTGAATAGCATGGTGCGTACCATCAAAAAATGTAATAATTAATTCCTGGTACAGTATCTCTATTTTAAAAAATCTGCTTGCTGTGCGCGCAGATTTTTATAGACGGATTTTCCTAGCGCGTCCATCTGTTGGATTTCGCGCTGCGAGTTCGACAATGTATTAACATCGTGTTGCACGCTCTATCTTTGTATTTCCTCTACATTTGTGCATAGACCTTTTAAAATTGAAAGCCACAGCAACGTCAATTTTTATTTTTTGATTGTTAATTCACTTTAGATAAAGTTCCTTTTGCCTTTACGAACAAATTCTCATCACGTATCTCGTGCTTCGCACTCGATTTTGGTTAAGATCCAAACTTTTCTATTTAAGTTCAACTCTAATATATCAAATGTATGCAGAGTGTTCCAGGCTCAACACAGTAAAAAATTGGGGGTATATTTTGTTGCAGGTAAAA
Organism: Belonocnema kinseyi; assembly: GCF_010883055.1. NCBI lineage: Eukaryota > Metazoa > Arthropoda > Insecta > Hymenoptera > Cynipidae > Belonocnema > Belonocnema kinseyi. Next base: position 97,640,287 of record NC_046662.1, read on the forward strand.
TTATAACGGTGTTTACTGTACCTTGATAGTGATTCAGATATTTCTCGAACTTGGGGACGGCATGCCGAGTGCGTGGGATACGAAATAACGACTAGGTGGGGTACGGAAAGTCAGTTTTATAAGTTTACTCCAGAGGTTAACTCGGGACTCGGGTCAACTTGGATCAGTGAAAAAGATTTAGTTTTAATATTTAAAATTTATGAGTTTACGGAATAATACAACCTCAAAACAGAAAAATATATCCCTAATTCAAAAAAATATTTCTTTGGCCTAGACCATGGGCGAGTGCAATAAAGTAGTTAGTATTTCAATTGTAGTATATATTTTCCTAATTAAGCAACTGCATTCCTCTAGCCTAAATTATAATTATCATTGTTATTATTATACATATTTAATTTAAACCAATCACATAATTTAAAATCTTTATGAACCTGAAGCAGAAAAAATCGATGAAAAATCCACCCCTAGCAGGAATGGAGCTTGCGTCCATCGAGTGTAAAGTCTACAGCGTTAACCGCGGCCCTACCGCAACATGGGAATGGTAAGGCGGAAAGCCGTATTTAAACCTCACCATAAATACCAAAGAAATATTTCTGCAAATAAAAAAAAATGGATATTTAATTTAACAATATATTTCTTTAATCTAAAGAAGTATTTAATTGAAATAAATGACCCGAATTATTAAATTTTTGATTAAAAAAAAGATTATTTCGTTGGAATAAATGTTTTTTGTTATGAATAATTTAATTCTTGTAATCAAATGAAATATTTTCTTATACTGAAAAAATAAGAATTTATTTAAACACAATACCTTGTTCATCTAAATAAATTCTCCATTGCAATAAATGCATGAACCCTTTATGACGAAAAATATATACTGTAATTTAATTGTATGTATTTAATCTCTCCCTTTTACGGGTTTGAGGGCCTTCGCTCCCTGTACATATATTTACAATTCCATCCTTAGTCTAAGTTAACTACTACTTATATTCTACTCTTTCGCATTACGTAGGATAAACAATAATAACAGTAGTGATATTAATTCCTAAAATGAGCGAGCTTCCAGGGCTTCCGTCTCCTCTTACCATAAAGAAATGCATTTTCCACGAAATTGAAAACAATTTTCGTTTTTACTGTCCCTTTTCAGGATCACCCGTTTGGCTCTGCCCTACTCCCTTGCTTTCCTTTGCTTCATGCAATTTATTCATCCAAATCACTCCCTGTCCACTACCATCCAAGATCCATCTTACACACTCATCCACACTCAACTGTCCCTCTTCCTCTCCTGTACATCTCTCTAATACATGTGCCCATGACTCCATTTCGTATCCACATACTCTGCATAAATTCTCCTCTTCATTCATCCAATATATGCATGCTCTTACTCCTTCTCCCATTCTGAGCCGTACAACCCTACTCCAATTTTTCTTCCTTTTTTATTTTTTGCAGATAATCTAGTTCCGTCAACCCTTTGACCATCATATACCATCTATGGTACCTCGAATCCATAATCTTTGTCCATCTCTCTTCTCCTTGTTTAACCAATAGCTCTAACTCTATGTCCTGCCACTCCATAACCCCTTCTCGAATATTACA
>NC_046662.1:97641982-97662436 GCF_010883055.1 Belonocnema kinseyi
CAGGAATCGCTCATGCATACTCTCTACTTTCCTATGTTCTTTCCATCCCCAGATCTCCACACCATAACACAACACCGCCCACACCAACGCATCAAACAACCAAACCCTCATTTTCCAATCGTTCCTGAACCTTCTCTTTCCTATACCCCATACTTGGCCCATTACTTTACTCGCACATTCAATTCTTTACCTCACCTGCAGCTCGTTTCCTCCTTCTGCCTCAAACCAAAAACCTAGGTAACAGAACTCCTCCACAATTTCCATTTTTTGTCCGTTCATCCTCCAAATGTAATTTATTTTGCTCTTTCTATTTCTGAACCACATCACCTTTGTCTTATCTACGTTCACCGTCAGCTCTTTTGTTCCCACATACTCTTCCAAGATTCTCATCATTAGGTTTATCCCCTTCTCATCATCTGCTAATAGAACTACATCGTCCGCGTATGCTAGAGAGTATAGTTGGCTATTACCCAAAAACGTTCCTCCTTTCCCTTTCTCCTTTAGCTTCTCCTCTAAGTCTGCCAATAGGATACTAAATAGTAACGGACTCAAAGGGCACCCTTGCCTTAGACCTCGGTTTGTCCAGAAAACCTGCCCTTTTTTCTTTCCTCTTTTCTCCCTAATCCTGGTTTCAGTAAAAATTTCCTTTATCCTCTCCACTAACTTTTCCTCTACACCCCTCTCTTTCATTGCCTGCCATAGTACTTTTCTATTCACTGAGTCAAATGCTGCTTTGAAATCTACGAACAAAGCGACTAGTCTCCCTTTCTTTCTCCCCAAATTTATGTTAACTATATAGTTTAGTACGTAAATGTTGTCTATAGTTTCCATTCCTTTTCTAAATCCCGTCTGATTATGTGGGATACTTTCTTGTTGTTCTACATGACTCTCCATTCTATTTCTTAAGATTTCTGCATATATTTTATAGCCGATTGACATGAGAGTGATCCCTCTGTATTCCTCTACCTTCTTTCCTTCCCCTTTCTTGACAAGCGGTACCACCAGTCCCGTCGTTACTCTTCCGGCCAACCTTCCCTTTCCAAACCTTGTTGCAGATCTTCCACATCCCATCCCTAATCCCTTCTCCTCCAAACTTCATCGCTTCGTTCTCTATCCCATCTTCTCCCGTCGCCTTGTTTCTTTTTAACCTATTTATTATTTCATCCACTTCTTTTCTTGTTATCTCGTTCCCTTCCTCCATTTCTCCTTGGACTACCCTACACTTTTCCCCTTTGATCTTATTTTGCTCTCCCCCTAATAGACCCTTAAAATAATCCGTCCATTCCGCCATTTCTATTTCTTCGTTAACGCCCTTCATTTCCCTTCTATCCCTATTTATCACATACAACATCTTCTCATGTTCTTTTTTCCTCCTGTTTTACTCCTCCTTCTCCATTTCCCCTCTTCTCGATTTGCTCACACACTCTTTTATTCTCTCTTTACTCTCCCAGCATTCCTCGTCCCACCAGACTCTCTTTCCCCCTACTCTTTCTTCATTAGTACCCAGCTCATCCTTTACCTTTTCAATTGACCCCTTCAACCTTTCAACTAACGAGTCTATTTCCTCCTCTTTTTCATAACTAACCTTCTCCTTTTCCATTTTTTGTTTAAACTCGTTTAATTTATCTACCCCCCAGATTCCCATTTTCGTGTTTCGTTCGCACCCTTTTTCCTTTCTCCCTCTGTCGCGCTTACTGACGCCTCTTCTTAGTGTAAGTATGTCTATTACTGTTGCTCCCTTTCCTATGAATGTGATCTCCCCTTCCTCATCTCCTTTCATATTGCCATTGCATATTAAGGAAATCATTTTCTTGAATATAAGAAATATGTATATGTACCTTTTGAATTAAGGAAATCATTTTCTTGAATATAAGAAATATGTATTTCAATCAATAAAATACAGCCAAAGAATTCATTTTTTTAGACCAATAAAAGATATATGCCTGGCTTAAATAAAAATTACTTCTGTTAAAGAATGTTTGCTTGCTGCTAAGAAATAGGATTCAAGTAAATTAATTTACTTGGTGCTAAGAATTATTTTTTTCAGTGTCGAATGGCGTGTTTCATTTCGGACTCCAAGAAGCGGAGACTTTGTACCCCAAGTCACCGGTACGTCGTACCCCAAATGATCGAGACTCGGAACCGTACATGATTGTGTAGCATTCATACCGCAAGGGTAATTTTTGTTGCAAGTATATCGTGCACTGAAATTGGTCTTTCACTCACATTTTTCTTTTTTTGTGAAGTGTCCAAACTTTTTATGGTTGTGTAAAAATAAAAAATAAAATAAATCTAAAATTCCTTTTACAAAATTCAGTTGAAATTTTAGTTTTTAATTTATAAAAAATGTAAGCTAGAATGATCAGGGGCGCGGTATAAACAGCCGTGCGTGCATGAGTAGGAGTCTAACGCATTCTGGTGACTGCTTTTCTCCCCACCTTGGCGTTCACTTCAATGAAACTGCGTTAGACTTCCGCTCACGTACGCACTTCTTTTTATACCGCGCTCCTGATTGGTCTAGCCTAAATGTTTCATAACTCAATAACTAAAACTTCAACTGATTTTTGGAAAAGCAATTTTTTATTTCTCTGCAGCTATGTAAGTCCGGACACTTGAGTCTGGGATACCCCGTATCATATTTATTTCCGTACGTCTGTCTGGGTCTGCTTATTCAAGTATTGCACATGAATGTAGAAATTTTATTGTTCATGATCACTGTACCATTCGTTCCTTAGTTTGCACAAATTTTTATTCTCAGCTACCCTGAGAATGTATAATTTCAATACATTTACATTATTACAATTATTAATATGCATTGATATTGAAACAGAAATACACCAAACACTCGCTGTCAGTCACCTCGTTCTCGGCCTTCCTAGAACTGCTGGCTCCCGCAGTTTACCAGGGGAGCAGAGCGAGAGCGGTTGTAACATCAAATAAATGGATTTATATTCCAAGCGAAAACTAGTCAGGCGACCCTCACTGTTTACGTTTCGATCCTCCCGAAATCAGCCCAAGGCTATTTGAAGGCACCCCCCGACACTGGACTGAAAGCGAGAGTTTGATGTATTTTCAATGTTCATTGTCTTTTTTTTATTATTGAAAAAAGTGCGCATCTTATAAAAGTAACAATTTTGTTTTACCTACGTTTTACAATTTAAACAAAAAAACGCATTCTTTCAAAAAATAATTCATAAAAATATGTTCTTTCAATAACACATACACACACTAAAACCTGTTCTCGGGTTCAGAAGGTGTAAAAACGTGGACATTTGCCAAATATGGGGGGAGGGGTATCCAATTTCACACATATATAATACCTTCTCTGCCGAGAATGTAAAAATTCATGACCTATTTTCTATATAAAGGAAGTGGCATGTATGGCATGGAGTGCTATAATATTGATGATCAGGCAAACGGATAAGTTAGTGGCTGCGTGCATTAAATTAACAGTTTAACACGTGTCAGCAATTTCTGCAAAGGCCACATATCAAATATCAGTTAGTACTATAAGTCTTGCCCATTTATAATTAAAAGAAGAAAAATATTTATTAAGAAAGAAATTGTGAGTTTTATCCATAGAAATACTGAACCAGCAAAAAATAATTTAAGGTGCTAAAAATAACTTTGAGGCCTATTTTATATTTTATTCATTCAATTAATTACACTGAAAAAAATCATTATTAGCACCAAGTAAATCGATTTACTTGAAACCTATTTCTTGGGCTCAAGAAAATATTCTTTAACAGAAATAATTGTTATTTCAACCAGACACATATATTTTCTTGATTTAAAGAATTGAATTCTTTGGCTGTATTTTCTTGATTCAAATACATATTTCTTGCAATAAAGAAAATGATTTCCTTAATTCAAAAGGTCTAGATTCGTTGAAATAGTTCGATTCTTTTAATTAATTCAAACGCATTTGAATAAATTATTTTTCCATATCCATTTATTTCGATGAACAATATGTGGTTTTCAAAGTGGGACGATGGTAGTGGCGCATAAAGCGTTGGCTTTGGACTTACTCCCGTCAGCTTGCGGGTTCGATTCCCGCCTGGCACTGTTGAAGAGCCTCGACGGCCCACGTGATGAGCACTAGCCTAGCAAAGGAGTTCGTTCATCTCCGGAGAGTCGTGGGACCGGCACTTCTAGAGAAAAAGGTTCTCTAAGTACACAAAGCTGTTGCCCTTGGTGGTTCGGAACGCACCTTAAACTGTAGGTCCCTCTCCCACCATCAATAAAGTGTGTCGGGGTGTGTAAAGGAATAGGTAAAAAGGTGCTTCCATTCCATTTATCGTTTTCAAATAAATATTTATTTCTGCAGTGGAATGAAATATTTCATTTGATTACCAGAATTAAATTACTCATAACAAATAAACATTTATTCCAACGAAGTAATTTTTTAAATAAAAAATTTAATAATTTGGCGTAATTTGTTTCAATTGAATACTTCTTTAGATTAAAGAAATATGTTGTTAAACGAAATACCCATGTTTTTGATTTGAAGAAAGATTTCTTTACCATTTATGGTGAGATTTGAATACGGCTGTCCACCTTAAAGCTTCCATGTTGGGTTAGTTGCAGGTTCATTAAGTTTTGAAATTATGCGATTTGTTTTAATTAAATATGGATAATAATAACAATGGTAACTATAATTTTATCTGAAAGAATCTAGTTTCTCATTTAGGAAAATATGTACTACAATTAAAGTACTAACTACTTTAATGCACTCGCACACGGTCTATGCCGAAGAAATATGTTTTTGAATGAGGGATATATTTTTCTGTTTTGAGGTTGTCTTATTCCGTAAACTCATAAATTCACATTTTCCAATTTCAAACAAATAGTTATTCCAATTCATGGCAAATTCATTTGGAACCATGAGTCATTCTTTGATTAGAACAAATATTTCCTTCCGACTAATAGGTCGTATTTTTTAATAAAACAATCTTAACTTAATCCTAATAAAATATGTCTAGCTGAAAAAAATTATTTTTTGATTAAATGTGCATGCATTCAATTGCCTCTAATGAATATTTCTTTGAAAATAAACAGGACTTTTACTTACTTCAGTCAAGTAAAATTTACTTGGTACAAGTAATCTCTTTTTCCAGTGTAAGTGCACTTATATTTGCGCATGTTGCTTACTTTGAGAACCAGGTTCTTACTTGTATAAATCCGAGTAAATCACACTTCTGTGAGCTCCTCGAGGTTAAATATGGCGAAAACAACTCTACTCTGATGGTATGCACTGCTCAGATTAATGTGTGCATGAACAGAGAACCGGAAAATGCATTTTCTCTTCGTTTTATATTAAATTTTATTTTATTTTCAATCAATTTATTTTGTATATGAAAATGTATGAAAGCATTCCGAATTTCAGCACAATATTTACATTTTTCAAATTATAAAACCGCCGAATATAATACCAAATCTAAACTTGCAAATGTAACAATAGTAAATTAGAAGTAATCGAATAGATTAATTAGGAACTAAACAATTTTAAGATGAAAGGTTTACAAAATTTCCTTATTTAAAATTATTAGGGTAAAAATAATAAGTATGGGAGTGATCAAACATTGGATAAAGATAATGTACAAAAAATTACAGCTCGTCTCATAATATAAAAATTTCCAGTTTCTAGTGATTTTGTGAGTAAAAAGTGTACCGAAAATTGTTCGTGAGTATAATTCCAAAGCGCGTTAATAAAATTTGGAAGTTCTACAAAAATTCGATAAAATTTTTCCTCACGAAATACACTTCGGAATTGCAAATAGCGTTCTTTTTCAGCTTTAAAGGAAATTATCACATCACAAAGATCTATCATGTAGAGAATTTATATTCTTATTATATTATATATGGGTGAGAGTCCCAGAATTATTGATTCCTAACCATATAATGTTCTTACAATAAAAAGTTACAGACTTTGAATGAAATTATTATTTAGAAGAAATATTTATAATTCAATAATTAATAGTATAAAGTTAAATAAATGATGTTATTCAGTTGACATTTTACTCATTTACATTTAATTTATCTCAGAAGCTGCCAGCAATATTGTTTGATGTTATGAAAACGATGATTCTGAATCTCTAATTTTATTTTTTTCCAGATAACCCTATCCCTATAGTCAAGAATGGAGCTATATATACCTAAAACATACTTTACATACTCGAGCTACACTTTACAGATATACTTTAGCCATAATTTGACAAAACTTCAGCTATACTTTAGCTATACTCTTTAAAAATACTTTAGAAATATTTTTCTTTAAAAAAATTATACATCACTATACTTTGCCTACATTTGAGCTATATTTTCAATATACTTGATTCAAATATACATAAAGTATGGGACATTCTCATTAACCATACTTAAAAAAAAAATAAGAGGTCACTCTTATACGATTTTCCAGATGTTTTCCTTGATCAAACCTATACTAAAATTTTTTACCCGGTGGGGGGGGGGGGGCGCAAAAAAATTGAAACTCGATGTTCTAACGAGTTAAGTCGAGCTTGTTAGCTTTCGAGACGAGTCGATTTTGAGCTCAAACTTTCAGAAAAGAACTAAAGTCTTCGAATTATTAAGATTTGCATGAAATCCATTACGAGGGGGTTCTCTAGACTTCTAAGCAAAAATCTCGAGACTCGAAATTGCTGTATAAAAAGTGATATTATTATACAAAGTGTCAACAGATTTATAGTTTGAGTTTCATATTTATTCAGATCATTAATGAAAGATGAACATGATAAAAGCCGGATTATGAATACATATTTATGTGTTACAATTCTAGTTGATATCTAAGTTTTGTTTTAAAGTTAAATTTGATTAACCTTAATTTATTTCTAGTTTGTATCCAAATTTATTTTATGGCATTGTGGGCCAAATCAAAAATGTAGTTATCACATTCTTATTTTGATGGGCTGTAGACTCGACAGGGTAAATTTATTAATACATGAAGAAACCTTTCGCTGCAATATTTGCTAAAAATCAGACTAGACTTTACTATTTTTAGTTTTGCAATGAAGGGACATAGCGGAACTTTTATAATGTTTACTACTTCGAGTAGTAACTAGTAACTATATGCCGAACTACAAAATTCATTGGAAGAAAATTTAAAAAGGTTACATTTATTTCAAAAAAGGTTTGAAGTATTTACAAAGCCCTGTGGTAAACCAGCAAGCAATGTATTATTATAGCCACTTACTAATTTCGGTAAAATAAATTTTTAAACTTCTAGCATTAATATCTACAGAAGATAGCAATATTTGCAAAGAACTATAGTAACGTTGAGAGAGATTAGCGCACTAAATTAGTAAGCGACTTAGTAAAAATTGGTGCTGTCAGATTAGCAGATGAAAAAAAATAAACCCAACATGCGCCGCGTCGCGTTGAAGGTTACGATACACGTATCCTTTACACGAGAATACGTCGTAAATGAAGACTTAATTATTATGGGATGTTGAACTCTTTCGCACTATTATACATTTATTTAAAATGTAAATGTACAGTACATATGATTATGTATAATTTATAAATTACATGAAGGAATATTATATTACAAGCCGAAACAGAAAAATGTGATTAAAATAAAGCTGGTGGGAATCGAACACGCTCTATAAATTTGAAATAGTGAAAAATTCACTAAATGAATTAGTGATTGAATAATTCACTGCTGAAATAGTGATTTTTTGGATTTTCACTATTGAATTAGTGGTCTGCTACTGTAAAAATAATGATAATTTCACTATTCCCAATTAGTGAATTTTATTTCACTATTATTTAGTAGTTTATTTCACTATTTAATAAGTGAAGTCAGGATCGAAGCCGTGATCACGAGATCGCGACTAATGGTGGACTCGCGCCAAACCGCGCTCACGTCTCGCTTGCATCGTTTACTTACTTGTAAACTTACTTGTAGTTTCCCAGTGAATAGTGTCCTCATTATGTGGCGATATGTATATCGAGACGAAAATATTTGCTACAGAACATGAGCGCTATGTTCGTTTTGAGGTTATGAAATTCAGCTTTCCATTCATTTCTATAGAAATGCATGGAAAGCTGAATTGAGATTTTTCTTTAGTAAGTACAGTATCAACATAAATTAATTTAATTTTTAAATATACATTATAGTTTATTTCTATAACTTGTCTTGTAAATTAATTTGCTGTCGGGGTTATTGGTTGACTCCAGAAAATATTTTATTTCACTGTATAATTAGTGATTTTGTCTACTAAATTAGTGATTTTTCACTAATTAATAGTAAATAATTTACCTCTCAAAACCACTATTTGCTTAGTGAAATTTCATTAATTGATTTAGTAAAATATTTTCACTACTTGAATTAGTGGTTTTTCACTAATTCGTAGTGACCTACTTCTCGCTAATTCAATTAGTGAAATTTCACTATCATATAGTCGAATTGTACTCATTTAGATTTGGAGAGCGGGTCTCTAACGCGGCAGCACGGCGATATTCCATTCTGCTAAACTAGATAATGGGATCCAGAAATGTATCGCCCTTATGAAGTAAATGCTACAACTGAAATTGATTGGAAAATTTGTTTGTCAATTGTAACTTTTTAAATTATCCTAATTTAATTATAATAAGGATCTTTGCGTTCAAACCAAATTGAGTGATTGATAAATTTAAGGAATTTTAGTACAGCGCTGGTCGGCTGACTTCTTTTTACGCTCGGCTGCACTCGGTCCAACGCTAGGCTCGCTTACTAATCACTTACTAATATTCAACAGCGATCTTCCGAATTTGTCTTACTCCATAATACAAGAAATAGAAAGTGTCATAGTGTAATTTATATTCCTACAGATAATAGCAATTCCTCTTAAAAATTTAGTCTTTTATGTTATTTTAGGTACTTATTACTTCTACTCTTTTGATATAATTTAATAATGTCTACTAATTTATCCTATCTAGGATTTTACTATAAAATATACTAAGTCTTCGTATTATCAATAGGAAAATTGCATATAAAAATAGCATAGCTTACGATTATTGTATATAGAAATTATCGCCTCGGTCCCTCGATTGTAACCTAATTTAGTCATTTTTCTAGTACAAATTTTCTCAGGGTAGATTAACGCAAAAAACATTTCAGAAAACATGTTAAAAAGCAAAAAAAACGTTGATCAGAATTGCAAAGCACTTTATCAAAAAATGAAATTCTCATTGAAAAGGCTATTCAATTAGGCTATTAAATTCCTAAGCCTCGATTTTAACTTTTGACTTCAATAATTCTCTGATTGTGATAAGTGTGGCACCGAAACATGATGATGATAATGGCAAATTTCTTCCGCGTGTTCAACCAATATTGTGGCTCCTTTTTCAGAGATGACGTTTCTCGCAGTAGCTAACGGCCTTTCTTTAGTGGTTTGTGTAGCGGGAATTTACCTTTCCAAAAATACTTGAATATCAGACACGATTTTGTCACGTATTTCTAATTCTATACTCGTGTATTAAAAAAGAACTTAATAAATATAGAAATTAAAATATAAATATTTTGATATTTACCTTTATATTTTCGATCACAATACCATACATAGAAAAACTGTATAGCTAAACAAGCGATAGAAAAGCTATCCTTCACCTAGATACACATATTTTTAGAAACGAACTAACGATATTAGTGAAATTATGGAAACAGGTGTTTACAGCAGAATTAACGATGAGTTTCATTATTAATGAATCACGTAAAAAGAAAGTTAAAACGAAGATACTTGTATAGCTGAATAAGAATGTTGGAGCGCTAATGAAACATGATTCATTTTAATAGATGTTTGTATTTTATCATTGATTTAAAAGTTTTCCCTAAAATCAAACACATTATTTTTTTAAATCTTAGATTAAAACCTTTTCATTTCTCTTTAATTCTTCCTAGACAAAAATCTGTAATTAAAATTTCGAGTTTTAATGACATTTGACACTCATTATGTTAGGTTAAGTCGAGGAGAGATGGATCACTGTTTTTGTTTTCCTTCATAAAACCGAGATTTTGCGAAAAAAAATAATTCCAGTCCGTATAAGTTTTAGTTTCAGTCCTTGTGAAAAGAATCATGCAAATAGAAATTTCTTTGTGTCAATATTTGATACCGAGAGAAACGTTTGAAAAAAAACATTCGAGGAGAGATGGATCAGGAATAAAAAAATAGTGGTACCATCAAATTTAATACAAATATTGACTAAGAATCATAATTTGGTTTATTTTGAAATGTTTTGAATAAAATAAAGAAGTAAAAAGTGATATGGAAGTTAGAAAGTAAAAAAAGTAAAATGAAAATTAAACTTTCGACTTGTCACGGTTTTTCATCTTCTGCTTTTTTTCCTCTGTTTTTTGGCCCTGCAGGCCAAAATTGTGCGAGCCCTGCATATAAACTTGAACATTTTCACTCCAAATGACGGGAATAAGTCGCTTAGTAATAATGAACAAAGTATGATAACGTTTGTTACTGATCCATCTCTCCTCGAAAAATATGATCCATCTTTCCTCGAATGCTAAAAAAAAAAAGAAAGGGTGTTCAAGAAATTGAGAAAAAAATTTCAATTATTACCGGCGATGCCTTCTTATCTTGCAAAAATAGCCCACAAATCGATGTACGTATAGGTTTTCGCAGAAATCACTATCACTGAACGTTAAACGAATTGTTTTTAACACACAGTAAAAATTCCCGTCGATTTTTCGAGCAGGTCAAAAAAGAATCTCTTGTAGCTGCGCAACGAAACGTCACAATGACGCGACATCTGGAACTTTTTGTCTGTGTATTATGACATACTTACTCGCAAAAAATCAGCTCAGTCGAGAAGTGATCCATTTCTCCTCTAGATCCATCTCTCCTCGACTTACCCTACATGGCTAAAAGCCCTTATTCGAGGTTTCAATTGGCTGTTTCAAACAAAACAAAAATTACTTTATTCAAATATATTTTAGTTTTGTTGATTTGAGTTTTCAATGCTTTTCTGTTTGAACAACAAACATTTTTTAAGTATGGTTATAATTGGGCACAATTTCTTCAAAGCTTTTATTATATAGTTCAGAGATTCGCGGATATCTGACGAACCATTGAATTTGACCAAATTTTGGCTCATTTGGATGAAAAATGTAATATTTTTATCGCAAATTTCTGATAAATAATCTAAGAAGCCCCTAGAAAGGCATCGAAAGGCCAAAAAAGGCGATTAACCGATCTCATTGAAATTAGCCAGTTTATTGAATGTTAATAAAGTTGGGATATTCGAATCAAAATTGCTAAATTTTTTAAATATAACTTTTTTTCATCAAAAGCTTTAAAACCTCCTAAGTAATGAGTCTCGGCATCTAAAGTTTTTCAAAAATGTGGGTTATTCGGATCGAAATTGTCGGAAAATTCATTTTTTTACCTCGAAATCATGATGCAAAATAGAGTTAGGAAGCCTTAAAGTTTCGAGCTTTTTGCACACACCTCCTTAAAATATTGAAAGTATTCCATGTCAGATTTTTAATAAAGTAAATTTTATAAAGGTCTAACAATATCTAATTGTAAGATCTCTATAAATTGTCGTACTTACATTACATGATTTCTACTTCATCGACATTTTTTCATCATACCAATTGCACAAGAAATGAGACATCGAACTGAATGTTTGGGGAAATAAAGAAAAGGTACTAAAGCTTCTTTAGGTGTTATGAAACTTTTAAACTACAAACCAAATAATTTTTGGAATTTTTTTTGTATCTAAAAATGTATTAGTACATAAACGTGCCTTAGTTCCCTTTCTTTATTTTCCTAAGCTTTAAGATTATTATTTCGGGTGGAATTGGTATGATCCAACAAATTTTCGGTGAAGTAGGAATCGGATAAGTGTCACATGCCATAAGGATTGAGCAGCCCTGAGTGGTCCTTGACAGCTTGAATCACCAGTAACGTATCAGAAGTGGTTTACGTCGCGCTTCTCTGGCCATATACTGTTCCAAGGTCAGAGACTATATATGCGTTCCTGAGTCTTGACTTGCAAAAACCGCTTTGTTACGTGGCCAGCCAGATCCCAGGCTGGTCAAATAGTGAGGTATGAGTGTAGTATTCTCGCACAGTCTGCTGGATTAAATTACTTTGTACATTATTTAGAGGCATGGAAATCCTTACTCTCGCGCTGGATAAGGTAAAAAATAATTTACTCAATCGTTTGTAAATTGTTCCTCTAGAAGGGTTCTTTGGCCTCTCTTGTAAAATTAGGTTTCAATGATTTAATGTTTGTGAATTATTAGTCTAAGATATCCAATATATATATAATATTGTTAGAAATATAAAATTACGATTATACAATTATAATTCATCAAAAGAAAGGCAATTTTTAATAGAGCTAAATTTAAATTCGGAAGAACTTTGTACAAAATAGGTAATATATCATAGAGGACATTACATTAAAGCGTAATTTCCGTTCAGAATGGCACATCAGGCGTTCGTATATGCGAAAGCATACTCGTATACCATCACTAATGTACTGTAGTACGAACAATAATAGGCGGCCGAAATTAATGAAGATTGATGAAGAAAACGTAGCCAACCGCTTCTAAACAACGGCTCAATAAACTCTTAATCTTGTCAGCACTAGATACTAGAGTAATTGGATCCTCCTTTAAGACCGCATTCAAATATCTATTATAAATGATATTGGAAAAACCCCAAAATTTATCATAACGATATCCCAAAAACTATTTTTTTCCACTAAAGTGCAACGAAATGCTAGAAGATCCTTGCTTTGATACATAATTTCTTATAAGAATACGAGAGCGTATAAGAAATAAGTTTGGAATCAATTTAAACGACATATTCAATTCAAATGTTCTGGCGCTGTTCTGGCCCAGACTAGACCACCAGGTTTCCAGCCCTGGTCAGCCGCTAGTTATGAGCTAGTCAGCCGCGAGTTATTGGCTCGACAGCCACTAGTTAATGGGCTGATCTATTAACGTTTATCGTTGAGAATCATATAGTCCATTTTTAAAGGATACGCTTTGAGGATACGCTCAAAAAGAAAAACATAATTTCCTAGAAGAATATATAAAATACATGTTTGATATAATCATTAAAAATTCAAATTTTGCGTCAAAAATATACTACCATCAATAAAATCAATACATTAAATTATAGGTTCAAATAATTATTCTTTTATAATAGATAAAAAGTTGGTTTGTACTTACTATTTATTTAATAACCTAATAAAGATTTGGTACATTTTATGCCTCCGTTTTTACAGCTAACTTTTGGCTGAATTGATATATTATTAGTGTTTATTGTTTATGTTTATAAATATTAATTTTGCCCGATCAGGAATAGACAGAGAAGAATCGTTAGAAATAATAATAAGTTCAAGTTTTATTTTAAGTATAGAATACTTGGCAGATTAAGACCATTTTTTAGAACAACACTATCATCTATCATCACACACTCAAACTGCGAAATCGCATGACTTCAAATATTCCTTTAAATAATAAGGAAAATAAAAATAGCTTTGAAATAGGCGATGTCGATAAATTGAATAATTTTCAATCGCAGAAAATCTCAGAAGACGAAACATCACAACTTTAAACATACTACCCGCCTCGTGACTGGTAACTGCACGTTGAAAAGAAAAAACAATAAGTGCATAATCGAGTATTTGTCAACAACGCAAATGCCGCCCGCCGTAAAGAAGCAGTGTAAATGTAACAAAAATTTAATAGTCTTAGCCGTCCGTCATAATCCACTAAGCTTACAGAATAATTTTTTATAAATCTAATTAAAAATAGTTGTTCATATTTCATTAATTTCTGTCGCTCTTACTGGTAACAGACAAATCTGAGTAATCGGACGTTCGTCTTCCGAACTGGCAGTTTTTACGCGAACAGAACGTACTGAATCGTCCTTTCCCTTGTAGCATTTAACTACACCGATCACAAGATTTAGCTCTTTGTTTAACCATTTGTAGCGTTTTTGTAAAGACTGTAAATAATGAACAGCCCATCTTCTGCAGTACATATTTGAAATTTTTTGTACTAACTGCCATCGATTTAATCGATTTTCCGAAGTGAATTCTAATGAGGGTTCTGAAATGCTGGTCAAAGGGGCTCCAATCAGAAAATGTTCAGGTGTAAGATAACAAAAGTCTTCAGGATCATTTGAAGGAGGGGCAATAGGACGGGAATTGAGGCAAGCTTCTATACGAGTAAGAATGGTATAAAACTCATCGTATGTAAGAGTATGTGCTCCTACAATTCTTTTCAGATGGTGTTTAAAACTCTTACTCCAGCCTCCCATAAACCCCCAAAATGAGGAGCGGAAGGATGTATGAAATGCCAAGAAGTAACTTGAATTGCGAACTCATTATGCAAATTAGCATCCAGTCTAAGATTCAAAAGACAATTTTTTAATTCTCGGTCAGAACTGTGAAATATCGTACAATTATCACTGTACAAGTGTACAGGTCTTTCTCGCCTTCAAGAAAATCGCTGAAAGGCGGCGAGAAAAGCGGCAGATGAATAATCAGAAACGAGACCTAAATGGACAGCTCGCATGCAGCAACAGACGAAAAGCGCAACGTAAGTTTTGTAACTCTTTCTGCCACGACCGGAAGCAAAGCGAACATCAAATGGTCCAGACCAGAATGTGTGAATGATCGATTTGGGGTGACTCTAAATTCAGGTAAGTCTCCCATAAGTTGTCGAGACAAAGCCGCTCTCTCACGTGTGCACTCCAAGCAACCTTTGATCAGTCGTTTAGCCAAAGAGCGAGCTTGTAAAATCCAGTAACGCTGTCTGAGCGTATGTAAAGTTAATTGCTGACCACCGTGTAAAGATCGAAGGTGAGCATGCGTGGCGATAAGCTCACTTATGTGGTGACCCGACAAAATGATAGGATGCTTCTCATCAAAACTGATAGGAGCATGCCGTAGTCTTCCACCTAACCTTAAGAGATTGTGGGAATCCAAAAATGGATTCAAACTTTTTAATAGCGAGTTCTTTGGAACCACTCTATCTTCTTCGTTCAAAGCTTTTATCTCATTAGAAAAGGAATTTTCCTGGACAAATTTAAACCAAAATATAACAGCTTGTTGGATTTCAATCGCTTTAAGATACATAGTTGAAAATTTAAGTTTAGGCTTATTAGGTTTTGAGTATTTGAACACAAAAGCATCAATAAACCTTTTACAATAAGCAGCTACGCGAAGCAATATTAGCCAAGAAGAGAATTAAGCATCAAGTTAAATGGACTTTTGATCACACTCAATACATGATGACTCTCTAGTGGCCGCTGTTCTAAATTTGATTGCGCGGGGAGTGCGTGGCGATATTCAGGCCATTTTGAGGAATGCAAAGTTAACCGAGGTGGACCTTGCCACCATGAGAAATGCCTTATCAATTTTTCGGGCGTGAGTGTGTAGCGCAGTCGGCTGGATTATCTTTAGTAGAAATGTATCGCTGTTTCGCGCGGGGCACCAGCTCATGAATTAGGGAAACTCTATTGGCAACAAACACGGGTCAATTGGAAGGATGTTTTCCTAGCCAAGCCAAAACTGTTACAGAATCAGTGTGACAGTAAACAGGTATTTTATCCAATGACATAGTTTGCATTACAAACTTAAGTGTCTTAGTTAGCAACGCAGCTCCATACAACTCCAAACTAGGAATTGATACATATTTAACGGGAGCTACTTTAGATTTAGCCATTAGTAGGCAAACATGAGCCTATTTTAAATCTTCACTAAGAATTCTAATGTAAACGGAAACTGAACAAGCTTTTGACGAAGCGTCAGAAAAGCCATTAAGTTCGAATTCAGAATTTGTCTGCAGTTTTCGTGTCCATCTGGGGACTTTAAGTGCTTCTAATTTTTCCAGAGAACTATGATAATTTAACCATTGAATTTTAAGATCATCAGGTAGCCTGTCATCCCAGTCGAGTTTACGCAGCCAAAGTTCTTGCATTAAAATTTTTGCCACTATTATGACTGGAGTTATCATACCAATAGGACCATAAAACTTAGCTATTAATGAAAGAACAATCCGTTTTGTTGGATTTTCGACTCTAGAAGAAGTCACTTTAAAAAACAATGAACCGGACTTAGGAACCCAAAATAAACCTAGAACCTCCAGATAAGCCTCCTCCGCTAACGGAAATTCGATAGCAAGTTCGTGTTCCCCTGTGAGATAATCTTCCAGTAGTTCGGGTTCATTTGCGGCCCATTTTCGCAAATGGAAACCGCCAGCTTCTAATAATAGTATTACTTGAGCTCGCGCCTGTTTAGCCTCAATCTGACTATCTGCACCAAACAAAACATCATCGACGTAAATATTATTCTCTAATATAGTTTGGGTTAAAGAAAATCTATTTCCTTCATCATAAGCTAACTACTTAACCACTTTGTTAGCCAAACAAGGAGCACAGGCAGTACCGTAAGTAACGCTTAAAAGTCTATAAGCGACAAGCCTTTTATCAGGAGAAATCCAGACAATTCTTTGATAGTCGCAATCCCGAGGGTCAACTAGAATTTGTCTAAACATTTTTTTAATGTCAGCCATATAAATAAAGCGATACGATCTCCAATTCATAATGATTGAAATCAAGTCAATGAGAATCTTGGGACCGATGTGAAGATGAGCATTCAAGGAAGAATTATTGGAAGTTAAACTGGAAGCGTTGGAAACAACCCCCAACTTAGTAGTGGAACTACTTTCTTTTAAGATAGGGTGATGAGGCAAATACACAGTTTGTGGAAAACTATCCAATTCCTTTTCTTGAAGAAGTTCCATGTGTCCAAGGCTTTCATATTCTGATAAGAAACTGCAGTATTGTAACAATAATTCCGATTTCTCCGATAAACGACGAATTACTTTATTCAAAACTATCTTAGCTCTCTTCAGGGATGCACCTATTTTTATGGGAGGACCGTTTTTAAAAGGTGAGCGTATCATGTAACATCCGTCTTTTGTTCGTTGGTAATTCGTGGCGAAATGCTTATCACAAAACATTTCGTCATCTGCCAAAGTATTTTTAAAGGGAACTTCCTCCAACTCCCAGAACCTGGTTAAGTCTTCATGCAATACTTCTGCTGGAATAGCCTGATGCGCTGTAACTGGAATGTTAATTTCTATCTTATTTGTGAGTGAAACTAGTCCAGATAATATCCAACCAAAAACGGTACTTTGCCCAGTAAGAGAACCCAATATACCCTGTCGGAGACCAGGAAGTAAACATGAGCCATAATTATCCGCTCCTAAAATCAAATCAACTTGATGGGAGCTAAAGGGATTTGGATCTGCTAACCCTAACTCTTTTAATTGATCTTCATTCCCTCCGTTAGATCTTACAAGAGGAGCATATGATGTAAGGTGTAATAATACTAAAGCTTGGATGTGGACTTTAGGACAGTTCTTGTCTGTTGGAATTAAATTAAATTCTGCTAACTTTCTTGAAGAACCAATATTAACTCCTCCAACCCCATATACTACTGCTTTAAACTTTTTGTAGCGTGGACTTAATATTTTCATTGCTCTCTCGGTAATAAAACAACATTCAGATCCTTGGTCCAGCAAAACTCTAAATCGGTAACTTCTTCCATTTTCAGCTTGGAAGGAAATAACAGCCATAGCGAGTAAGGTTGAGTGCGATAAATTTGGATCATTATTCAGAAAATGAAATGAAACTTTATCGTCTGCTTATTTAAGCGAAACATGATTCACCCCCACCCCCAGGGTGGAACTGCCGGGATCATTTGATTGTGACGTGAGAGAACCTGAAACTGCCAAATTGAGAATTAACCGATGCAGAGTTAGTTGGTGGTAAGGTGGGATTTGAATTATAACACAGCCACACAAAAAAAAGTGTGCGGATTTGGTAACAAGACACACGTATTCCTATGGATTTTGGGGCGCTGAATTCAAATTCGGTATCAAAAATCACCCATAACGTCATGGTTGAGCCATAACCTCAAAAAATGACGAAAAATCATGCACTGAGTCTAATAGATTTCAAAATAATGGCAGTGATGCAAATTTTCACTTCAAAAACATGTCGACAACTGTGAAGGATCAACCCTTGCCTGATATCAACTTATTTAACATAACTCCACCCAACAGAACCTGACCTCACTTAACCTGAATTGACAGAAATTTATTGAACTACACTCGAAGCTCTGGAAGCATATTTTCCCAGTAGCAAATGTGTGCTACATCGAATGGGTCAACTCAAGCCTAACCTACAAATAAATCTATCCTAGCCTAACCTAACCTCCCGAAACACAATTAAACTGATTGTATAGTCCCGTTGTGTTTGCGGTACCGTGTGAATCAGCTTGGGCTGAACCTGCAAAGTGGTCAAACCTATCCTAACAAAAAAAAACTAACTTAACCTAACTTAACTTCACGTGACATAATTAAACTCACTGTGTTGTCCTTTGTGTTTGCGGTACCGTTTCATTCAGCTTCGGCTTAACCTACATAGAGGTTTAACCTATCCTAACCTAACAAAACCTGACCTAACCTAACCTAGCCGAATGAAATTCAACCACACGTGTAGCTATGTAAGCGTACGGTTCTCAGTCTTAAATGTGTGCTATATTTAATAGGTTAACTCGATCTTAACCTACAAATGAATCTAACTTAACAGAACCTAACGAAATTTTTCTTAACGCAACACAACTTAACTTAAGTGTTCCCTTTGTAACACAATAAAATTCATTTCATTGTACTACAGGTGGTTACAAATTTAGACGCACATTAATCATTTGAAGAAACTTAGAACTACAAGTAGAATTGACCCCATTTCAATTAACCTGACAATGTTTCTATCAATTAAAATGTAGAACTGTAACTTAGAAATGCAAATGAATCATAGTTTTATTCAAAAATCTTTTCTCTCTGCTTTTCTTAAACTTAAGGGATATATTTATACAATTTTTCGTGTTTACATTTTATCTTGCTTTTTATCGTAATTAAATTGATTTATAGACCTACTTCAGTCTATTTTCTGTCTGCTATAACGTGTCCTTTTTTCTTCGAAAAATGGAATCTAGAAAGTGAAGTTTTAAATTCATCAAGCAGCCAAACTTTTTGTAGTTTCTTATCATTTTCGCAACAATATTGTCGTAGTCTGAACTTTTTTTGTTTCTGACGAAATTTTCGTTTACTGCTTTAAAACTTTCCCAACCGTCCATTTCAATTTTCGTCATGTGGCTCACGAAATTAGTATCTCTTGTCAATATTTGAATCTGTGGTTCATCAAAGACTCCTTCTTTCAATTTAGTATCTGAAACATCAGGGAATTTAAGGGATATATACTCATAGCATTGTCCATCTTTGTCTAACACCTTGACAAATTGCTTCATGAGCCTAAGCTTTATGTGGAGGGGTGGTAGTAAAATTTTTTCTGGATCAACGCGGCTATTTCACAGGCATATAAAGCATGGCTCTATCGTGAAACCCGATTGTTGGCCTAATATCATTGTTATGATTTTGAGATCACCACATATTTGCCATTTGTGATTCGTGTAATTAACTTTTTCAAGAAGCATTTTAACATTGTTATATTCTTCTTTGATGACCGTTGAGTGATCTATAGGGATAGGAGCGTAAGTATTCGTGTTATGCAGTAAAACAGCCTTAATGCTGCGTTTTGACGAATCAATGAAAAGTCGCCATTCTTCGTCTTTGTACACATTTTTCTTCAAGTGGTTCATTGTCCGTTAACGTCAGTGCAGTACACTAAAGACGTCTCTTCGTCTTTAACGAGAAAAATTCTGAATTCTTTGTCCCTGTCGCGATAGAATGAAACTTTTGTCTTTGGCTCTAGAAGATTTCTTCTTTTTAGAAATGAAGCGGCAAATTCAGCGCCGTCTTTCCGTAATCCAAGATCTCTAATAAAATCATTCTGTTCTAGTTGCAACACTAATGTTGGAACCTTCAATTTCATTTTATGCACGCCATATTCGTCATCTTTTTCGTCATTTTCATCGGAATCATCAGATATATTTTCTGTTCGATCACTGGTTTCACTACCGTCTACATGACGTTGACTTTCAACTTCCATTCTATCATCTTCTAAAGCGCTTAAATCAGTCTGGCGTGCATTTTTATTGATTTCAATTGCTCTTGTGACTGTGCACACATTAATGTACGAAATGTTATTTTTATTTTTTGCGTTGAATCCTTTGACGGACTTCATGCAAAAGTAGCAGTCCTTCGCAATAACGGGCTTTTCCATGTGGTTGGTGTAGAGTACTTGCGGTACTTTTCGTTGTTTGAACTTTTTAGACGATACAACATAAGTCTGCAGGAATTGCAAATGACGCGAGGAACCCATTTTTGTTTCATAGTGCAGCAATTTACGCTCAAAACACTTTTCGTAAAGACTTTTCACTTCCTCTTCGATTGATTTTCGCAAACTGCTCACTTCATATTTACTGCAAATGTAACAGAATGAATCTGAGCTA
>NC_046662.1:97662536-97675656 GCF_010883055.1 Belonocnema kinseyi
GAACGCCGTTTACCCAGGGACTCAGCCAATGTGGATCCGTTGCCCACCGTCACCACGTGGAGGTGCCCTGGTTACAGACACAGGCGAATAATGCTAGCAACATGCGCTTACGAAACTCCAGACATTTACTGCTATTAATGTCAAAATATGAAAGTACGCAAGAACACGGTTGCCAGCGTAATCGGTTAGGTTAGGTCAGGTTTTGTTAGGTTAGGATAGGTTAAACCTCTATGTAGGTTAAGCCGTAGCTGAATGAAACGGTACCGCAAACACAACGGGACAACACAATCAGTTTAATTGTGTTTCGTGAGGTTAGGTTGGGTTAGGCTAGGTTAGATTTATTTCTAGGTTAGGCTCGAGTTGACCCATTCGAAGTTCTGTTAATTTAGGTTAGGTGAGGTCAGGTTCTGTTGGGTAAAGTTATGTTAAATAAGTTGATATCAGGCAAGGGTTGATCCTTCACAGTTGTCGACATGTTTTTGAAGTGAAAATTTTCATCACTGGCATTATTTTGAAATTTATTTGCCTCAGTGCATGATTTTTCGTCATTTTTTGACATTATGGCTCAACCATGACGTGATGCGTGATTTTTTATACCAAATTAGAATTCAGTACCCCAAAATCCATAGGAATACGTGTGTCTTGTTACCAGATCCGCACACTTTTTTTTGTGTGGCTGCGTAATCATCAGAATGCAACAGGGAATTATGTCTCCTACCGCACTCGTAACATTTGAATTTACTAACACAATTGTGTGGTCGATGTCCAGGCGTGAGACAATTATAACAACAATGATTACTTGTAGTAACTTCCCTGCGCCCGTTCACAGACAGAGTTTTGAATTGTGTTTAAGATTTTCTGAGAGCCGCCAATGACTCATTTGTTTTATCGCGAACGTTTTTTTAAGTCTTCCAGAATATTATTCGACACATTAGAAAGATTGATAAAGGCTTGTAAATGAGTTGAGATTAAAGCTCTTTTGCTGTCAAATATGGTCTTTAGCGACTCTCAAGTGGAGATAAAGTTAGCATCAGTTATCGAAACATGTCTTAAAAAACCTTCAGCTTTGCCCTTTAAGGACAATTTCAAATAGTGTAATTTTGTTACATTTGACAAGGAATCGTTTTGAATTATCAAAGCATTAAATAAACCGCGGAAATTCTCCCAATCCTTGCAGTCTCCTGAAAACTCCGATAAAGTGATTTGAGGAAGTTTAACAGGCAAGGAATCATGACGAATAATTTGAGACTGATTTAAACTTTCATTAGCCTTAGTCTCAGGAGTAAGCAAGACCAATTGATTATATAGATAATCTCGCGCATTGAGATAAGCATCTTCAATAGCTAGATACTTAGACTTTGTGAAATATTCCAATTTCTCACGCTCAGCCGACGTAGTTTCAGCTTTAATTTCCAGATGCAGGGTTTCACAACTCTTCCAGAGATGGTCAAGAAGTTCTATCCAGGATTTGACAATAGCCACTGTTAGATTGGCTTTTCCAATGTTCTTAAAATTGGTTTCAGTGCGTAGAATCGCCTGAGAAATCTATGATAACTCAGAGAATAATGGATCCATTTTAACAAAAGGAGCAATTCAAATTGACAATTGCTGATAATTCAGATAAAATTAAAAAGTCTGATTGCGAAGTAAAGAACTTATTTACTTTAGTTTTAAAGTACTCTGACAATGCGTTCAAATTTTAGTGTACGAGAGCATAATTATGAATAAAATGTCAATAAATCATCACTGAAATACTAAGGTCTAAATTATGATTTTGTTCGCCAAAACGAGCCTCTCTCATTATGGGTAAATTAAAGTTGTCATCTTACCACTGGAGAAGGTTAGAAATATATGAAGTCTAAACTTAAGTGTGTTGAAAATCATCTAAATATCAGCTGGCAAGCCTGTTATTTCTTCCTTCAGGTAAAGCATAATGAAAGACCGATCCAGTGAAGAATGACAGCATGAAAGAGTACAGTACAGACTGTTTGGAGAAGGACGGCTGCCTTACAGTACGTGCGAAGATGTTGTCACCAGTTTATCCTTGCTATGTAACCTCAAGGCGTCATATTTTCCACCTAGTTCCTGTGCTTTCAATAAATGAAATTTTTAATTTTCGTCTTTTCAGTATTAATTTTACACTTTTGAATGTTTTTTCCCGATTTTCTATCCGTCTCGAAGGACCATTTCGCTTAATGTTTATGTTTATAAATATTAATTTTGCCAGATCAGGAACAAACAGGGAAGAATCGTTAGAAATAATAACAAGTTCAAGTTTTATTTTAAGTATAGAATACTTGGCAGACTAAGACCATTTTTTAGAACCACACAGATCACTCACTCGTTTATATAGACATTTTTGTGAGATGTAATAATTAATGTCTTTATTCAGTCAATCACTTTACTGATTCGAAAAGATCGGACTACGATCTATCGCGATTCACCTCTGCTCGCACACTGTTTTTCTCAAGCGACAAGGCTATCATCACACACTCAAACTGAGAAATCACGTGACTTCAAATATTCCTTTAAATAATAAGAAAAATAAAAATAGCTTTGAAATAGGCGATGTCGATAAATTGAATAATTTTCAATCGCAGAAAATCTCATAAAGACGAAACATCACAACTTTAAACAATTAGAAAAAAAATAAAAAATTCTGACAGTTTGTGACACTTGATCGACAAAAATTAGCACTGTTTCCGAGAGGTCGGAGCCAAGCACTGTCAGAATATATAAAATTGTGACGTCAACTGGCAACATATCTGCACGCCGAGGGCCCAGCAATGAATTACAATTACTTGGGAAAACTTGATTGTTTTAATGACTTGGATAAAAAAATTTCACTATAAACTTTTTTATTTAAAAAAATTTCATTATAGGCTCTGTAACTTTTTGAAATGTAAGAAAAAATTTACTGTATCGAACTTAAGTTTTTTTCTTGGCCGCTCATCAGCGTCAGGTTTGGAACAGACCAGACTTTCAAGATGATAAGAAAGAAAGTCGTGTTTCCATAGATTGAATTTCTTATTTTCTATCATTGTAGACACCCTACAACGTTTTCAAAGTACGTCAAAAAAAAAAAAATTCGGTGACGTAACTTAACATTTTTGTTTCTATTGGCTCGCCGATCAGCGCCAGACCTGGGCCAGGCCAGACTGTCAAGGTGATAGAAAAAAAGGCTTGTTTTTATACTTTGAATTTCTAATTTTCCATTATTTTAGACACCCTGTAATATTTGTGAAGTATGTCAAAAAAATTTGCTGATGGAACTTTTGATTTTTTTCCTTTTTGGCTAGCTGACCAGTGCCAAACCTGGGCCAGAATAGAGCTTCCAGACTAGACGGTCTAGATAAAGTCAAACCTGAGCCAGGCTGGCATCAGAGCTTCAAAGTGAAGAAAAATTGGTTTTCTAAAAATGATATATAAAAAAATTATTTCTAAAATTAAATAAAAATAAAAGAAAATATATCCTTACCAGAAGATTGTCCAGTGTGATTCAACCAGTTAAAATAAAATAGAAAAAGTTGATAAGAAATAAACTAAAATACAACAAATTTACTATTTTTTAATACAACTTTTGAGATACAAACCATTTTTTCCCGTGTGGCAAAGTGTTCTGGCGCTGGCGCTGGCCTGGCCCAGACCAGACCGCCAGGTTTCCAGCCCTGGAACTGACCAGATGGTCTGGCCTGGGCCTAGCCGAAAGTGTAACGGTTTTTCTGGCTAGCTCCAGACCAGACCGTCTGGTCAGCCGCTAGACATGGGCTGGTCAGCCGCTAGTTATGAGCTGGCCAGCTGCTAGTTACAGGCTGGTTAGCCGCGAGTTATTGGCTCGTCAGCCACTAGTTAATGGCTGATCGATTGATGTTCCATCGTTGAGAATCATATCGACCATGTTTAGAGGATCCGCTTTGAAGATACGCTCAAAAAGCAAAACATGATTTACTATAAAAGTATATAATATACATGTTTGATATAATCAGTAAAAATTCAAATTTTGCGTGAAAAATCTACTGCCACAAATAAAATCAATAAATTGATTTATCGTTTCGAATACTTATTCTTCTATAATAGATAGAAAGTAGGTTTGTACTTACTATTTATTTAATAACGAACTTTTGGCTAACCTTTGGCTAACTTTTGGCTGGATTAATATATTATTAAGAAAATAATAAGAAATTCTGACAGTTTGTTACACTTGATCGACAAAAACTAGCACTAATTCCGAGAGGTCGGAGCAAAGCACTGTTAGAATACTTCAAGGTGTGACGTCAACTAGCAAGATGTCTGCACGCCGACCAGACCAGACTGTCAAGATGATAAGAAAGAAAGTCGTGTTTTCATAGTTTTAATTTCTTATTTACCATCATTTTAGACACCCTGTAATGTTTTGAAAGTAAGTGAAAAAAAATTTGGTGATGGAACTTAGGATTTTTTTCTATTGGATCGCTGATCAACGCCAGACCTAGACTAGACTAGACTGTCAAGGTGATAGAAAAAACATTTTCAAGACATTTTTCCACACGGGTTGTCCACTCTTAAGGTCAGGAAGATTGTCACTAAACTAAAGATAAACGTTTTTAGAAATACAATGTTGCAGTTTATTAAACTATTTTTGGGAAAATTTGTTAAAATACACAAAATGAAAATCTAGTAAGAGTACATTTTTATAGATTTCAGAAATGGGAAAAATTTTGAATTATGAGCTAATATTTATATATAATTTCACTCACAAGAAAAATAAGATTTTTAATTGTTAAAAATGAAGAAATAGTTTTTCTCAGAAGCATGTAGTACGATTGTTTTTTTTTATGGCTTAAAATAACCGAGGAAATCCCAGAAACACGTGTAAAAGTAAAACTGGATGTG
Organism: Belonocnema kinseyi; assembly: GCF_010883055.1. Lineage (NCBI taxonomy): Eukaryota > Metazoa > Arthropoda > Insecta > Hymenoptera > Cynipidae > Belonocnema > Belonocnema kinseyi. The sequence continues at coordinate 97,667,409 of NC_046662.1, forward strand.
CATTGGTTTGGGGTTGAACTTAATAAAAGATAGCCGTGTTCTATACGTGGATGACCTGAAGCTATACGCTACTTCAGACTACAAACTGCAGTAAGTGATCGATGTCGCAAAGTAGTCTTCCAATGACATCCACATGGAGGTGGGAGTAGATAAATGCATTTAACCTGAGGAGAATTAGGGCCCGCAGAGCTAGATTATGAACACAAGAACGATATCGAGGCAATTGCTGAAGGCGAATCATATAAATACGTAGGTATTCTCGAATCTAAAGGTATTCAACATAAGATGGTTAAGAAAAGCTTAACGACTGCCTTCCTTAGAAGACTCCAATTGGTTCTGAAGAGTTCTTTTAACTCGGCAAAGAAGATCAGGGCTGTCAACAGTTATGTTATCCCTGTCCTGGCGTACTTCCTTAAGCTCATAAAATGGTCGAAAGTCGACCTTGAAAGGTTAAATAGAACCACCCGCGTAGAAATGAGGAAGCACCGAATGCACCACGTTAATTCGACGATTGAAAGGGTAGTTATACCATGATATAGTCATCTATACCTACCTCGTACCATTGCCCCTACCCCCTGGTAAGGACATTGTAGATGTCAAGAAACTGTATAAGTCACAAGTTATGAGGTTGCGATGCTACTCGTATTTTAACAGCAATCGAGATTCTGCACTGTACAACATCTTAATATAAAGCAAAGTGTATCTGTAAATCAACACAGTAATACAAGATGATGAATTTTGAATGTAGATGAATTTCATTTTTGCATTAAATTAAGTAAGTCACTTAATTTCAACTAGAAATGGAACTTAAGTGCAGTGTCTCGTATCTGATATGCGAGTAATAGGATAATTCACTGACAAAGTTTTCTATTTTGACATATGTACTCAGATCTATGAAGGATTTTGAGTATAAATAGAATAATGGTACATATGTGATAAAAAAAGATATGAAAAAGGATTAAGATTGACGTTCTGTACCTGGCAGCTTGAAATGTATATAAGTGCCTTGATTAGTGTCATTAAGTTCTTTTTTCCTTCTACTAATCTCATTGACTTGGAGGATGAAACAACTTGATTTATTAGGCATAACTAAATAATTTATTTAATGCTAACATTCAAAAAAAATTTATTGCCTAAAATTATTCAATTTTTAATTTTACATTAATTTCATGTTCCTAATAACTGAACGATAGCCCATAAATTTTATGAATTTCAACAATCAGCTGACTTAAATTAACCTATAAGTTTCATCTCACATACATGCGTTGACGGAAAGTCAACAATCTTTCTGTCTTAAATTGACCTATAAAGTTCATTTTACGTACATAAAGTAGCTGACTTCCAACCAAGCGCGTTACTTAAAGTCATGTTATCATCATCAGTTGACTTTCAACAGGCAAATGATCCTTTTGCTTACATCTGAAAGTCAACCGCCTTTTTCTACTGAAATTCAGATTCTTATATTACTGTGAAATTTCGATTAAACGTCATTGAATTTGTCTTCAGAGGATGCCTTCAATAAGAGAAACGCAATAGAAACACCCCAAAACGTTAGATCAACATGAAGTGGATAGAGAGGCATCTAATATATTTGGTTAAAAAAGGGCACCCTGTTTCGAGATGAAGAAGGATTCATCATTACGATTCAGGACATCATTGTCAGCGCCAAAAATGATCACAAACCCGTGTTACATCAAGACATGGTTGAATGGTGACGATTATGTGAAGATACCATCGAACCCACGGAGCACATTACTAGTGGTTGTCGCGTAATGGCTCACAGAGAATATACGTACAGGCATAATGATGTCTGCTGTACAAACTAAAGATACGTCAGTGACATTTTATGAAAAATGAGTTTTTGGTATCGTTGGATTCGTAAGAAAAAGTTTCGTCTAACTGTGTTAATGAAAAGTGATAATTCTTAATATTAATTGCAAAAAACGATTGTTCATAAATGAGGGAGATTGAAAAAGTATAAGAAATAGAACATACAAACGAAAATAATCGTTTGCCCTTACGTATGCTTCAGATTTATGAAACAACTCGGACTCTGATCGGAAATCCAAGGAAAATAAGTCCCGGCTAGATTCGGCTATACACTAGCGACGTTCATTCGCGACTTGTAAAAGCTCACGAGTCCATTTTCTAATAGAAATACGACATCGCGATGCGTGAAAAAAAGGTGGAAGATTCTTCATAATTGACATTGCTTGCGACAGAATGGAAGAATGTGAAACATTTATCTATTCATCCTATTGTGATTTCCGCTACAAGAAAAGTGCACACAAGATACACTGAATATATTGAACATTATCCTTGGCAGCATTCGAAGAAACCTTCAAGACTATCGCGAAGCAAGACTAAAAACCTATGGAGTGGTAGATGGTAGTTCTAAGAAAGCATCCAGAGGCGACTAATATCACCTTGAACGCTCAAGACAAACGTGTAAGGATGACAGCGGTAACATACGCACTCCAAATTACATCATGTTCCTAATTTTGCACCTACCACGACATCATTGCAAAAGATATCAAACATCGTATTCATAGTATATTATGCATCTAGGGTGAGAATAAGGAGTTTTTCGACAAGAGAATGTTTTCAGTACGAGATGTAGTCGAGCGCCCACGATATTTTTTATAACAAATGGATGATTTCAGACATTTCTCGAAATATAGTCATGATTTCAGCCCATATTAGAATTCGAATAAAGTAAGCATGGTTTTCGGTCATTTTAAGGATAATTTATGGTAACTTACCATAAATTTCCCAAAAATTAAATTTGAAAATGTCTAAATTTTCGATCATTTATGATAATTTTACAGATAATATGTTAAATTACCATAAATTACCCAAAATTCAATTTCAAACAGTTTGATCAATTTCCGGAAATTTATGAATTTTTTTGGTAATTTATGGTAATATTGCAGGCAATTTATGTTCAATTATCGCAAATTGCCAAAAATTCAAAGTAAAAATGTCTATAAATTTCCTGACATTTTCGGTTATTTATGGTAATTTTAAGGCAATTATTTAAACTTACCATAAGTTACCCAAAATTCTTAGGTAATAAAATTTTTGGTAATTTATTTTTTGCTAATTTATGGAAATATTACAGGTCATTTATGGAAACTAAGGATAGATTACCTGAAATTCAATTGAAAGATTTCTATAAGTTTCCGGAAATTTTTGGGAATATACGGTAATTTGATCAATTATATATGGCAACTTTCATAAATTATCGCAAAATTCTATTATCTGCAACAAAAACTTCCTTACAGTTCTTACGGTAAGTGGGATTATTATCGTAAAATGCAAGCTCATAGATGCATAAGTTAATAAAACAAATGAATAAGTTAATAAAACAAATCAATGTGGGTGCTTACCAGTGGTATCAATTAAGTAACACGCGACACAGTTTTTCCTGAGTCTTATTTTAATAACTGAAATTAGCCCTGAATTAATACTTTTTTACAGCGTAGAGAATGATTTTGTTTACGCATCAAAATAATTTTGTTAATTTAACGTCATGCTTCAATTAAATCTACTAAACATGCCCACAAATTTTTACGTCAACAATCCGGCGGCCGCCATTATTGCGATCATACGTCGCAAGATTCTATTCCTGTATGATTTTTCATTTAAACACATTATTTATGTGAACAATAAACTCAAACAAAATTATTACAAAGTAATGGCCTGCAGCAGTATACGCAACTAGCAAATATTAGTGAACTTTTTGGTTGAAAGGTTCTCACCGATGCAGACAATCGGACCTTGAAATTCATAATAACTGATGAAATTTCAATTGAAACCTCTGTTACATCAGAATTCAAGGTATATTAAATCTTTAACCTATTTTAAGACAGTGAACATTACTAACCCTCAAGTGCTAGAACGGGTCCCAGAGACCCGGACGTTTTTCTCAGCAAAGTGTTTTTTCTCAACAAGTTTACTAATGTTATGCAAAATAATTATCATACTCAATTAATTTTTATATCTGATTTAACAATATTCGTTTCTGCAAGACTCTAGGCTACAATTAAACAAAATAAATGGAGCTAAGTCTATTTAAACCAGAAATATTATAGTTTGAAGTTTGCTCGAGTATGCTGGACCCGTTCTAAGTTGAACGGAGAATTTCGAGGTTTTAAAACTTGAGAGTCAATAACCACGACTTTGAAACATGACAACCTGCTTTTAACTTTTGTTAGACTTAGGAAAGTTATAGCATAAAGATGAAATTTACACCATAAAATCTTGAAAAACCTATTTAATTAAAAATTAAAGCAATTAAAACATGCAAAATTGTAGCAGGTTCCCGAGATATTTTAAAAATAGTACACACTATTTTTTATAATTTTTTACAATACATGCTCAAAATACGAAAATTTTTCGAGTCTATGTGAAGCAAGCCGGATTTTGCCGTTTTTCAACCGGAAAAAATAATAAGGCAGAACTTCGTTAATAAGAAAAACACGATTTTCCGCTAGAAGATTAATCTACTAATCCCCAACCCCTTAGAACAGGTTTTTATACCTGAGGATCGAAAAGCCGACGTTTATTCCAAAACCACGAAAATGTTGTTTCTTCCGAAAATCAAAAATTTAGTTCATAATTTTCTTTCTCATGGGGGCAATAGCTTTCGAACAGAATGATCTAAATTTCCTTGTCCTTCGAAAGTCGCAAATTTTGTTTATAGTTTTTTATAATCCCTTGGGGAAAGAGGTTTAAATTGCTGAAGATTAAAAACGAGACATTTGGTCGGCTCTCTGTGAAAATTTAACTTCTTTATTCGAAACCGGAGATTCACAGAGACTTTTCGCAAGTTTTGATTGTCTTATGAGAGTCCAAATTTGTGTTAATAATTTTTTTCTAAATCCTTGGGGAAGAGACCTAAATAGCAGAAGATCAAAAAGTCTTACGTTAGCGAAAACAAGAGAAGATATTTGTGTAGTTCTTTGGGGAAGTTTACCTTTTAGAATCGAAACCGAGATTAACGGTTAGAATTCTCCAAATTTGGTTGTCTTCTGAAAGTCGAAAATTTTGTTTATAAGGTTTTTTTGGCTGAGATTTCCGTGAATACATACAAAAAGGGAGAAATTGATTCATTAAGCCCGAAAAGTAATGATACTCTTCATCCCAATAAGGCCAAGTTGGAGGAAAAATGTCAATTAGCAAGTCAGATAGATATATAGTATTTTCCTAAATTATCAAGATATTTTGATATTATTTTTCCTAGATTATATACTACGGTCAAACTTGGTGCATAAGAGATGGAATTTAAAATATTGATTGTGCGTACTCAGCACACGATTTAAAAAATTCAAAACAAGAATATTTTTATGAACATTAGATAAATTTATTTAAATGATGAATAATGATTTAATTTTAAACAAAATTGTGTGATTATTTACACATTTCTGAAATTTTGCGACTATTTTTCGATTTTCTTGCGCAATTCCTTGATTCTAAAGGGTAGAATCTAGAGAAAATTTTTTAAATATCCTAACAATTTCAAAAAATACTACGGAGATTTTTCTTCCAATATCTTTCGATAAAACTGATTAGTAGAAAATAATTTTCATGTTAATACTATCAAAACTAATTAACTTTAGCAACAGCTCAAAAAACAGTTATGTAGATGATTTTCGCCGTGAGTGTACAGTAGGGTGGTCCAAATATGCATGGCAAATTTTATTGCATGCTAGAGGGCAACGATATCCCCCCCCCCCCATTTTATTCCGACTCCGAAAAAAAAATTTCCCTGATTTTAATTTAAAATTTTGTTTGTTTTAACAGTGCCGGTTATGACTTGAAGTTTCCCAAGTAAAATGCATGGGGAAAAACACTTTTTTGGGTTTTTAGAATAATTTTTTAGGGTTTGAAAAAATGTGACGGGAAAGTATAGGGGCCTATAGAGAATTATCCAACGAAGAATTTCATGTTCCGTGTAGAAAATGCCCTAATATTGCCTACTTTAAACAGGGAAGTGATCGGGTGTTAGAAAGGGTAACTTGACAAGAAAATGTTATGCAGGCTCTTATCAGGGGTTGGTAGGGTTACCTCTGTTTGTTTTCTAGACTATTATAGAGAATTTTGGAGAGATCCTAACGTAGAATTTAGACATGCACTACTCAAATACGAAAGGTATTTCCCTAAATTTGCCAATAACTATAAAAATGGAATTTTTAATAAATTACAATCATAGGAGTCTTTATTTATACAATAAATTCAAACCATGGCGGGTAAACAAGCAGTACTGTGACCATGCCAATGCATCCAATGTTTGATAGCCTTATATGCTCCAAAAGTTTGGTGCCTTGTGAGGTTGATGACTATATGTATTTTTTTATTAGTTATTTTATTATTATTGACGGAACCATGGAGAGAAAAAGGGCGTTAAGCCAAATCAGGAGAAAAAGTTATCCAATAAAAAGAATTACGCACTAAGCAATCGAAAATAGTAGACGAAAGTGACAATGTAGAAGGCGAAAGTGAGGTTATAAATGTTCAAGATGATACTCGTAAAAGTAATTTATCCTAAAGATGATAAATGTTCGAAAAATGAGATATGCAGAAGAAAATAGAAGTGTAAAAGTATATAAAAGTTTAGTTACACTTTGTAAAAATAATTTATAGACTGTGTTGCAATTAAAGTTCTTTAATAAGATTCAAAAATAATAAATAAAATATATTTTTCATACTAATTGAACCTTTCTTGTTGTTCGTTTAAAAAGTGTAAATAATTAATTTCCAATTTAATATTTTCTTAATCGCAGAACCCGGGTAGAAATTGCCTCTTTATGTCTAAACTATAAATATTGGTTTTTACGCGAGGCCGCAGTCAGATTTTCTAGCTAGAAGAATCTAGGCTTTCCCTCGGCTGGCCCTCTACAGGTTATTGTCGTGTGCTATTTGACACTCTCTTTTTAGCACTACATTTTTCAATCAAATTAGATAAAAGATTTTATTCATAAAGATATATATTAAAAACAATTTCTATCAATTAATTATTTTATCGAGGGGACCTTGTAAAGCCCGCAACAGATAAAACGGGTAATATGGCTGTGAGTGCAAAAAAGTAATTTAATGTTATTATGCTAAATTATACTTAAATTAAAAAAAAAAAAAAATTAAAAACATTTGGTGCCTTAAAAATTGGAAAAGAATTTTTCTTAAATATTGATTTAATTTCAAATCATCTAAGTGCGTTTAAAAATCGTATTTAACCAATCGAGTTTCAAGAACCTTTTTTCCGAAGTTCGAAAGTATCTGATGAATGTCGTCAAGTATTTATGATATCGTACGTGACGAAGTATAGTTGAGAATTTAATGTCAATAAAATAACGTGACGTTCTTGTCGGGTCCTTTCCAGATTTCCCGTTCAGCGCCCCATTAAGTTAGGCAAAATAACTAGCACCCTACCAAAACCGAGTCACCATTTCTGCACGGGGTATCAGACATATGGGATTGACACCCCTAACACATACTCACGAGTACCTGAAAACTACCCTTGAAACAAAAATGTCAATTCTTTATGAAATCGACCTTTTGAACACTGTAATCTCGTCTTTCTTTTCTTAAAATTATTAATATGCGTCTAGTGAAATATGTATTATGTTTTTTTAATTTTTAATTATTTAAACAAATAGAATTCGTTTAAATAATTTCGTTATTAAAAATTATTATTATTTGTTTAGTGAAATATTTATCAACATTTTTTAATTAATTTTTTTTTTTCATAATCCTTGTAAGAAATTATGTTGAAAATGTATGCAGGTAAAATAGCCCAAGGCCAAATAATAAACTAGTAATTACATTCGGAAATTGAGGAGGTAATTTTTGTTGCGGTTGATATTAAAATGGGTGAAGTTGGATTTTAGTGCATCGATATAAACCAAAGATAACATAAAGATTACACTTAATTTTACTGTGCTGCTCCAAACGCATTAAAATAGTCAACACAGTAGTTTTAAAATAACAAACTCGGGTATTATTTTTCTAATAGGATAATTCAATGTCTTAATCGATAATAGTAGACTATCCTTCCTTCATACATCGATATTCCCTTCCTTTCATGACTTTCGTCCAACCGCCTCTCAGATACAGATGCGTTGCCATGGAGACACCTAAACTGAATCTACATTGAAAATCGCTGTTAACATATTTATCAATTCCGATGAAGAACTGCACAGAAAAAATAGTTGCCAGAATTAAATGTCCTTATATTTATACTTATAAT